>NC_133324.1:708046789-708229289 GCF_042186555.1 Aquarana catesbeiana | reverse complement strand
ATGAACTGCAAAATCTGCTTGTATCGTGCCCTGGTCATGGAGGCAGAGAACAAGGGCATATGGTGAATTGGGTCAGTGGACCAATATGATTGCAACTCACTCTTTTTAGTTATGCCCATGTTGAGGGAAAGGCCCAGAAAGATCTTAAATTCGGAAACCGTAATTGGTTTTCAATCTCTGGCAAGGGGGGACTGGGGAATAGTGGTGATGTGTTGACCAGCGTACAAATTGCTTTGGTCCACAATAGATCTATAGAGATCTTTGGTGAAAAACAGCGAATAAAAATCAAGTGATGTAAAATCAACTGTTTCCACCTGAATGCCGGGTTGGCCAGTGAATGGGGGAAGTACAGGTGCTGCAGAAGTGGTGGGTTCCCAATTAGGATTGGCGAATGCAGCAGGAAGGGCACTATGGACACGATGTGCCTGTGTTCATCTTCTTCTTGGTGGCAGTGGGACACTACTTGTGCTTGCCACCTCACCAGCTTGAACTGCACTTATGGGACTCACCACCTCACCAAGTGTTACTGCAGTGCTGCATGTACGACCAGGGTGTACTAGGCGGCTGGTGCTTGCCAGTTCACCAGAAGGAATAGCGGCGTTAGTACTGCTCTGCTCCATACGAGGGACCTGTGATTCTTGCACCTCAACAACAGCAGAAGATCGGGGTCTGGTACGCCTGACCTTGGCAGGGACCACAACTCCGTCATCAGAGCTATCTGTCATGGAGCCGCTGTCCTCTACAGGATCGTATTCTGAGCCTGAATCTGACAGATAAGTGACTTCCTCTTCACTATCTGTCATGCTCTGAAACGTGTAGGTCTCTTCACTAGTGTACCTTTGATTTGCCATTTTGGGCTCTAAATTTAGTGGTACACTAGTGAGACTCACAGGTAAAAAAGCTCCTGACTGTTAGCGACTGTATCAAAAAACTGTTAGTGATCGCAGGGATCTGGCCTGACTTTGCGAACGCTGCAGTTATGTGTGTTTATTGTTTTGTAAGTGACAGTGATCGATCGATACTGCACTTGGGTGGGCTGGGCAGGGCTGGGCCGAGGGGCAAAACGCAGGTGCTAGCAGGTATCTGGGCTGATCCTGCTAACACTGCATTTTTGGGAACCCTAAACTGCTGATCGGATCAGATATTGATCTGTTCAGATACTATACCACTAAGGGAGGTGTATGCTGCGTGCGTGGGTGTTAGCGGTACTGGCACTAACCTGACACTGCCTGGGGCAACGCAGACCCTATCTGACCCTAAAACCTAACTTATATCACCGCCAGGCAATCAGGGGGTTAAACCTTTATTAGGTAATAAACGGCGGGTGCCCTGCAACTATAAAAAATAAACTAACCAGTATTACCCGTAACACTTATATGTTGATCACTGGTGAAAGGGTTAACTAGGGGGCAATCAGGGGGTTAAAACCTTTATTAGGTAGTATATGGGGGTCCCTGACGGTATAAAAAGCTGACGGCGAACCTATATACTTAAATCCCTAACTAGCGTCACCAGTGACACTAATACAGCGATCAGAAAAATGATCGCTTAGTGACACTGGCGACGGGGGGTGATCAAGGGGTTAACCTTTATTAGAGGGGGTTAGGCGGGTATCCTAGACCTAAAGGGGGCTAACCCTAACTGCCCTACCACTTACAACTGTCACAAACTGACATCAATGCAATAATCAGAAAAAAAAACTGCTATTGGTGTCACTGTGACGGGGTACAAGGGGGTGATGGGGGGTGAAATGTGTGCCTAGAGTGTTCTACTGTTAGTGTGGTGTTTGGTGCACTTACTTGATGTCTTTTCTCCTTGACGCCAGAACGGAAAAGACCGACTCGAGGAGAGATGACATCACTTCCTCTGCCGCTGTTTACATTTCAGAGGCAGAGGAAGAATGTAATTGGCTGGGAGCGATCGTGAGGGGGTGGCCACGAATGGATGGCCTCCTCCTCACCTCTAATCGCTTGGGGAAAGATGCCGACCGCCTCGGGCACCAGGGGGGTCCGCTCGGACCCTCCCCCCGCGGGAGGCAAGTAATGTACCCATACGTGCCATTCTGCCGCAGTATATCTGCGTGAGGCGGTAGGCAAGTGGTTAAAAGACCACATAGACAAATTCTTACTGAAAAAAAATATTTTAAGCAACAGACAGCATGGATTCATGAAAGACATAAGTTGTCAAACAAACCTGATTTCATTTTATGAGGAGGTAAGTAAAACCTTGGACAGAGGGGTGGTATATTTGGATTTTGCAAAAGCGTTTGATACATTTCCCCACACACAGCTCATGTGTAAGGTAAAGTCTACAGGCTTGGAAATATCAGTTTGTAAATGGATAGAAAACTGGCTAAAAGACAGAATTCAGAGAGTAGTGGTTAATGATTCTTACTCTGAATGGTCCAAGGTTATCAGTGGTGTAACCCAAGGTTCAGTGCTGGGACCCTTACTTTTTAATATCTTTATAAATTATATTGGGTCTGCGCTTAAAAGTAACATTTCTGTCTTTGCAGATGACACTAAGCTATGCAGTGGAATAATGTCCTTACAGGATGTCTCCAATTTACAAGCCGACCTCAATGCACTGTCTAATTGGGCGACTATGGCAGATTAGGTTTAATGTTGATAAATGTAAAGTTTTGCACTTGGGGGCTAAGAATATGTATGCATCATACATACTTGGGGGAATCAATGGTGGAGAAGGATCTGAGGGTTTTGGTAAATCATAAGCTCAATAATAGCATGCAATGCCAAGCTGCAGTTTGCAAAGCGAGCAAAGTCCTTTCTTGTATTAAGAGAGGTATGGACTCTAGAGAGAGAGATATAATTTTGCCCCTGTACAAATCATTAGTAAGACCTCACCTGGAATATGCAGTTCAGTTTTGGGCATGAGTTCTCAAAAAGTATATCGGGGAACTGGAGAAAGTGCAGAGAAGGGCAACCAAACTGATAAGAGGCATGGAGGAGCTCAGCTACAAGGAAAGATTAGAGGAACTGAATTTATTCACTCTTGAGAAGAGGAGATTAAGGGGGGGTATGATCACCATGTGTAAATATATAAGGGGTCCATATAGTGAACTTGGTGTTGAGCTATTCACTTTATGGTCAACACTGAGGACAAGGGGGCACTCTTTACAACTAGAAGAAAAGAGATTTCATCTCCCAATACGGAAAGGTTTCTTCACAGTAAGAGCTGTGAAAATGTGGACTAGACTCCCTCCAGAGGTGGTTCTGGCCAGCTCAGTAGATTGCTTTAAGAAAGGCCTCGATTCTTTCCTAAATGTACATAATATAACTGGGTACTAACATTTATAGGTAAAGTTGATCCAGGGAAAATCTGTTTGCCTCTCTGGGATCAGGAAGGAATTTTTTCTCCTACTGTAGCAAATTGGATTATGCTTTTCTGGGGTTTTTTACGCCTTCCTCTGGATCAACTGTGGGTATAAGATTGGGTATATGGGATTGTATGATATTTTTTTTTATTTATGGTTGAACTAGATGGACTTGTGTCTTTTTTCAACCTGACTAACTATGTAACTATATAACTTCAACCAGCAGTTTGCAGCCTTGTTTACTCCCGATCAAGTGGTCTGCATTGATAAGTCCCTGATTACATTTTCTGGTCGCTTGTCATTCAAACAGTATCTTCCCAGCAAGCATGCCAGATATGGGGTCAAGATGTATAAGCTCTGTGACAGGGCAACAGGCTATACATATAGTTTTATGGTTTACGAGGGCAAAGATATAGTTACGTGGAGCCAGGGAACTGCCCAGACTACATAGGGAGAGCTGATAAGATTGTGTGTCACCCTTATTCGGAAAGGGGTACCACTTGTATGTGGACAATTATTACACAAGCGTGCCACTTTTTAGTCACTTGTTTGATCATGGTATTAGCGCATGTGGCACCGTGTGATCTAATCGCCGGGGCTTACCCCAGCGGCTTGTAGATTTCTGTTTTAGGCTGGAGGAGAGAGCCTGCTTGAGATGTAATAAGAATGTTTTCGTTCTGTCCTCCCTTCACGCAGACGCGATGGTCCAAATTCAAACGGCGACTGGTGTTGTGGAGAAACCCTTCTGTGTCCTCGAACACAACCTTGTGTGAGGGTGGACCTCAATGACCAGTTGTTGGCACTGTACCTAATTGCCCGTATGGCCAGACGCTGGTACATAATTGTCTGTATACTTATTTCAGTTGGCTCTGCTGAATGCTTATGTGCTATACAAAGCTTCAGGATGAACTGGATCCTTCCTTAAATTCCAGGAAGAGACGGTGCTGTGGTCCAACTTCCCAATCCAAACGCAGTGACCCGGCTGCATGAGAGGCATTTTCCGTATGACCTCCCTGGTACCCGTACCCAAAGAAATCCCCAAAGAAGATGTCGTGTCTGTAGAAAATGCAGATATAGATGTGAAACCCGCTTTTATTGTCCCTCCTGTCCTGACCAACCTGGTCTTTGCATTGGTGAATGTTTCGACCGCTACCACACACTAGTGGAGTAGTAGCGTAGGGTACAACATTGCACAGTTCTAGGGTACACTTATACAGGGTCTCGAAAGATGAGCTGGCCATCACATTTTGAGAGACCCTAATCTGGAACGGTTACAATTTATATAAAAGTGCAAAAAAACCCCACAAAAACACATAAAAAAGCCAAAAATAGTTGTGGTTTTATTTTTCTTCTCTCTCTATTGTTCTCTCTCTCTTATGTTTGATCTCTATTGTCCGCTCTATTGTTCGCTTTCTATTGTTCTATATCTATTGTTCTCTCTCTATTGTTACTGTATTTTAGAACTGTAATTTTTTTTTACTATGTTTTATTGAATTTGCTTTGCAGGTATGATATGTCTTACTGTTATACTGTAATGTTACTTTGTTTTATTGTTCACCATCATTTGCTTAGCAGGTACGCCATTCAGCTGCAGCATGGGTTTATTTATTCTGACAGCAACAGTGTTTGCTCCCACATAAAGCCATGACTCCAGCCCTGTCATTTCACCACCACAGCTAAAAGAGCATATATGCCGAAGCATGGGGGCAGGGGTGGAGGAGCGATTTGCTCCTAACATTAGGGGCGGATTGCCCCATGCATCATCATATATTTTGTAGGCACATATTGCATCAAAAAAATCAAGTTTTTTTATTGAGTTAATGTTTTATCGTTACCATCGTTTGCTTTTCAGGTATGCCATTCAGCTGCAGCATTGATTTATTTATCTTGACAGCAACAGCGTTTGCTCCCACAATACAAAAATCAGCAACTCCAGTGCTGTACAAGGTGATTTCACCACCACAGTTAAAAAAAAAAAAAGGAGCATGTTTGCCCATCATTAGAAGTGGGTGGATGAAGGGCGGTATTCTAATGGTGGGCATACCCACCGATCAATCTCTTTTTTCATTCAGCCCACCCGCTGCATGACAAAAAGAACATTACAATATATGCTCAACAAGGACCAGCAACATACTGGTATGTTGCTGGACTTTGAGTGGTTATACCGGAATGATGCCTGCAGGTTTAGGTATCATCTTGGTAGCATTCTTTTCAGCCAGCAGTCGGCTTTCACGTAAAAGCAATCGCAGTGGCTAATTAGCTTCTAGACTGCTTTTACAAGCAGTGGGATGGAAATACCACCCCCACCGTCTTTCATGGTTTTCTCTGGCTCTCCTGTCCCAACAGGGAACCTGAGAATGCAGCCGGTGGTTCCGCCAGCTGACCATAGAGCTGATTGTAGACCAGAACGGCTCCAATCATCTCTATGGCCTAAGAAACCGGAAGCTACAAGCATTTTATGACTTAGGTTTCACCGGATATAAACAACGCCATTGGGAAATTGGGATAATTTGGGAAAGCATTTTATCACACCGATCTTGGCGCAAAGGCAAATGCAAGCATCGGTCTGGTGTCATATGTAAACAGCAATTGCACAGGTCAGATTGAGGGCAGTAATTTTAGCAGTAGACATCCTCTGTAAATCTAAAGTGGTAACCTGCATGTTTGTGCGCAATTTTAAAGCATGTCATGTTTGGTATCCATATACTTGGAATAAGATCATATTTTTAATTTCATCTAACATTTGGGCAATATAGTGTGTTTTAGTACATTAAAATTAAAGTTTTAAAGTTTTTTTTCCCAAAAAATTGCAAATAAAAAAAATCGCTGTGCAAATACTGTGTGGACAAAAAAATTGCAACACCCACCATTTTAATCTGTAGTGTCTTTGTGTTAAAAAAATATATAAGGTTTGGGGGTTCATAGTAATTTTCTAGCAAAAAAAAGAATTTAATGTAAGCAAAAAGTATCAGAAAGGGCTTTGTCTTCAAGTGGTTAGAAGAGTGGGTGATGTGTGACATAAGCTTCTAATGTTGTGCATAAAATGTCAGGACAGTTCAAACCTCCCCCCCAATGACCCCTCTTTGAAAAGTAGACACCCCAAGCTATTTTCTGATAGGCATGTTGAGTCCATGGAATATTTAAAATTTTGCCATATGTTTCGGGAAAATTACAAACTTTTTTTTTTGCACAAAGTTGTCACTAAATGATATATTGCTCAAACATGCCATGGGCATATGTGGAATTACACCCCAAAATACATTCTGCTGCTTCTCCCGAGTATGGGGATACTACATGTGTGAGACTTTTTGGGAGCCTAGCTGTGTACAGGACCCCGAAAACAAATCACTGCTTTCAGGCTTTCTAAGGGCGTAAAATGGTGAATTCACTTCCTCACTACCTATCACAGTTTCGGAGGCAATGAAATGTCCAGATAGCACAAACCCCCACCCAAATTACCCTATTTTGGAAAGTAGACACCCCAAGCTATTTGCTAAGAGGCAGGGTGAGTATGGTGCAGCTCTCATTTGTTTTTGAAAATTAAGAAAGAAAAGACATTTTTTTTTCTTTTTTTCAATTTTCAAATCTTTGTGACAAAAAGTAAGATCTACAAAATACTCAACATGCCTCTCAGCAAATAGATTGGGGTGTCTACTTTCCAAAATGGGGTCATTTGAGGGGGGGTTGTGCTATCTTGGCATTTTATGGCCTTCAAAACTGTGATAGGTAGTGAGGAGTGAAATAAAAAATGTACGCCCTTAGAAATCATGAAGGCGGTGCTTAGTTTTCGGGGTCCTGTACGCGGCTAGGCTTCCAAAAAGTCTTGATATTAACACAAAAAAACATAGCGCAAACTAATAAAACAAATAATGTGAAAAAGTGTAACACATGAAAAAATTACAAATAAGAAAAAATCCCTTAGTGCAGTAATAATAGGGCTAGAAATAGTCTCTAATATTTAGATTAAGGTGAATACAAGACACACAACCCAAATTAAATATTTTGGTTGTATTGTGTCAAAAGAAACCCAAATAGTAACAAAATAACAAAGTGCAGAGAAAAACAGAAACATTTTTAGGATGCCGCCCCTCACACTCTACAAGGGATTCTTGTATTAAACTTCTGGAGGATAAACAGACAAATCGCACCCAACAGAAGAATCCTATATAAAGCTTCTGGAGGATGAACATACAATCAAAATGAGCCAGATGGCCTCTTATCGGGTCTGATGGACCCAAGGTCATAAGGGTCAAAATCGCATCATGACAGTAACCCACTGTAAAGTTTATAAACCCGTTCGGTTCCTAGAGCTGGGTCAGCGGCTCTCTCATATAAAGTGACAAGCTATAACACTCACTCCATAGACTCCGGCAGCTTCAGTAATAAGCTGTGGTGATTCCCCCTGCTTCGATCAGAAGGGATAGTGCCTTTCTCCCCTAATGGATAGCAGGATAAATCTGACAATCTTACCTTTCTTTTCCCTTCCAGCAATTCTTCCAGTGTAATTAGTTTGTTTAAAAAAGGAAGAAGGAGAGCTTCATAGTGTAGCAAAATCTTTGGTATTAATTTTATCAATATTAATCAATCAACAGATGATTTTTCTACACATAGCTTCTAAATTCTCAGATCATCAGCTGGTGTGTGGTGACGTCATGGGGTTCTCTCCAACCGCACCACACACCAGCTAATGATCTGAGAATTTAGAAGCTGTGTGTATATTTCTGCGCTGTGCACAAAAAATCATCTGTTTTTAAAATAAATACCAAAGAATTTACTACATTATGAAGCTCTTCTTCTTCCTTTTTTAAGCAAACTAATTACACTGGAAAAATTGCTGGAAGGGAAAAGAAAGGGAATAGTGTCAGATTTATCCTGCTATCCATTACGGGAGAAAGCCGCTATCCATTTTGATCAAAGCAGGGGGAATCACCACAGCTGATTACTGAAGCTGCCGGAGTCTATGGAGTGAGTGCTTCAGCTTGTTGCCTTGCATGAGAGAGATTTGCTGACCCAGCTCTAGGAGCCGATCGGGTTTATAAACACTACAGTGGGTTACTGTCACCAGGCGATTTTGACCCTTATAACTTTGGGTCCATCAAATCCGGGAGGAGGCCATCTGGCTCTTTTTTATTACATAGTTACATAGTTACATAGTAGGTGAGGTTTAAAAAGGACACAAGTCCATCGAGTCCAACCTATGTATGTGATTATATGTCAGTATTACATTGTATATCCCCAGGGGCGGACTGACCATTCGGGCACTCGGGCAGTGCCCGAGGGCCCCATGCCACTAAGGGGCCCCATCAGGGTTGCCAGCCTCAATAAAACCAGGGACAGTATGTACAAATTTGTGTTTTTTTTTAAACCCCAAGATTATAGCTGCCCCGCCTGTCCAGTACCTTTTCAGTGTGTGTATTCTGTGTGTGTATACTGTATGTGTGTGTGTGTATACTGTGTGGCCCCATAATCTATTGCCTGGGGGCCCCATAATCTCCTGTTGCCTGGGGGCCCTATAATCTCCTATTGCCTGGGGGCCCCATAATCTTCTCCTATTGCCCGGGGGCCCCACGAGTTGTCAGTCCGCCCCTGTATATCCCTGTATGTTGCTGTCCTTCAGGTGCTTATCTAATAGTTTCTTGAAACTATCGATGCCCCCCCGCTGAGACCACCGCCTGTGGAAGGGAATTCCACATTCTTGCCACTCTTGTATGTTCATCCTCCAGAAGCTTTATATAGGATTCTCCTGCTGGGTGTAATTACTGTTTATCCTCCAGAAGTTTAACCACTTACCATCCGCGCTATAGCCAAAAGACGGCTACAGCGCAGGCTTAATTTGCCAGTAGGGCGTCCATGGACATCCTCCTGTGCTTGAGCAGCCTGCGTGTCCCCTGCAGGGTGCACGCGGTGCGCTCTGTGATCAGCGAGTCTATGAGACTCGCCTGATCACAGATCTGAGTAAGGGGTCGATCCCAACCCCTTACCAATGATCAGCTGTCAGCCAATGACAGCTGATCATGTGACCTAAACAGAGCCGGGAATTGGCTATTTTTTCTCCTTCCACTGATAGTGGGAGGAGAAAAAAAAGCCGATCGCCGGCGGCTGTAAGAGGGACATCAGTCCCAATCCTGGAGATGCTTCTGTGCCCACTAACCTCACCTACCAGTGCCACCCATCAGTGCCCACAGTGCCACCCATCAGTGCCCACAGTGCCACCCATAAGTGTCCATAGTGCCACCCATAAGTGTCCACAGTGTCACCTATCAGTGCCCACAGTGTGTCATCACCAGTGCTGCCTATCAATATCACTTACCAGTGCCACCTACCAGTGCCCATCAGTGCCACCTATCAGTGCCACCCACCAGTGCCACCCAGTGCCTTCTTATCAGTGCCCATCGGTGCCGTCTTATCAGTGCCCAACAGTGTCATCTTATCTGTGCCTATTAGTGTCGCCTTATCTGTGCCCATCAGTGCAGCCTCATCAGCAAATATCAATGAAGGAGAAAAATTACCCGTTTGCAAAACTTTATAACAAACTATTAAAGATATTTGTTTTTTTTCAAAAAAAAAAATTGCCTTTTTTTGTTTGTTCAGCAAAAAATAAAAATCCCAGTTGTGATTAAATCGCACCAAAAGAAAGCTCCATTTGTAGGAAAAAAATTATAAAAATTTAGAGTACAGTGCAGCATGACTGCGCAATTGTCATTCAAAGTGTGACAGCGCTGAAAGCTGAAAATTGGTCTGGGCAGGAGGGGGGTTTAAGTGCCCAGTAAGCAAATGGTTAATAAAAGAATCCCCTGTAGAGTGTGAGGGGCGGCATCCTAAAAACCTTTGTTTTTCTCTGCACTTTGTTATGTTGTTACTATTTGGGTTTCTTTTGACACAGAATTGAAAAAAGTGCTACTTGTCACAAAAATCGCGCTAAACTGCCCCACATCCCTAAATAACAACAAATTGAAAAAAGAAATTTCCTCTGGGTGAGACTTTGGATAAGGCAGATGGCAAATGAAGTATGAAGAGAGTATAAAAAGTATATATATTTGAATAGAAAATGTTTAAAATAGTGAGCACATACATGATATACAAAAAAGTTTCATAATAATGTTCTGGAAATGAATAAGCGTGCAATACAGTAAAATTGTACAGACAATAACCGCAAAGGTCTGTTGAATTGGAGGCAAGTACAACAGAAATACCCGACGCATTTCAAAATTTGCATGGGTTGCCATTTCTTCATCAGGGGTATATGCAATTTGTTGCAGAACGTAAAAACGTCTGCAAATGAATGAATAAACAAAAACTTTGTTACAAATTAATTATGTACAATACAAATACAGCTTCAGGGTGAACAAGCATATCATCACATCTTAATTTATATATAAAATGTTTAAAGACTAACCATACAAACTAAGGCTCTTGGGTTTATCTCATATCCAGAATGTTAAAAATATGTTGCAGCTGTTGGCCCAAAAGGCCCTCGACTCAGTAAGGTGGATCAATGCATCACCACAAGGTGACAGGTCTCAAGGCAGCAGGGGGGAAGGGATCCCACACAAAGGACACCCCGGTATGGCCCTCCGACGTAAACCCCTCTCTGTGGATTCATGGGGAAATAAGGAGAGAGGGATAGAATTATCCAACTAGTACATAAAATTACGGGAATACAAACCACAGAAGAATCCAAAACTATATATGGGTACCCTCTGGATCCTATACAGGTAACAGTTTTAGTGTGTTTGTATGTATAACAACATACCTAATGCTGGTAGCAAGGGGAGAAGCAATACAAAGGTCAGCTAAAGGAAAAACCCACAATAGAAAAGGGAGGGGGGTTTGATTCTAACAATTACAGGTTAAGCCATAAGCCCTATATGTATAAAGCATTAGAGTAACCCCCACAACAAAAAATACATATGTGTATGCATACAGGCTTGTGGAAAGAGAGGGGGTTAAATGATTGGTATCTACCTTGCCAAAGAGGAACCGAGGAGATGGGCGGAGAGAGAGAGACGACCAAAAATGAGGACCTGCCGGTTTGTGCCCAGACAAACAAATGTGTACACCAGGGGGCTTGAAGGGACCCAGGAAAGGTCAGCCAGTAAATCTAGAGTCAGGTACCAGAGACAAGAGGGTGAAGGGAAGTCAAAACCAACAGAATTAAATCAAGGTTAGGTAAAGGTAGATGAGCCTAGTAGCTGGCTGGAGGAGAATTCCCAGGTTAAATACCTGTGCATAACCCCCCAGAGTCCAGCAGACTGGGATACAAAAGAACATGACAGTCTAAATGTGTTTACCTGATGTATGCGAGTGCACAGCGTGACAGGTCCTGCCTCAATCCAGCCAAACAGTGACAGAAATCAGCTGGATGGTGGAGGGGTTTTAAATGCATGGATGACTGGCGCTGGCCAATCAGCCCATGCATACAATCAGAGGGGCGGGGCTAGCCAGGGCATCCCCCGAGACGACGGTGTGCAGATGGTGCCTCAAAACACACCTGGGGGCGTTGACAGTGATGTCCTGGATCCCATTGGACAGCAAGGGAGCCAGTGTGTAGGCTGCGCTGCCACGCGTCATCCTCCCGCGGCGCACAAACACAGGCCATGTGACCCAGAAGGGGAGTCACATAACACCATGTACAGAAAGAGGCCACCCATGCAACGGAAGCAACGAGCGGCCCCCGTGCTCCGAGTGGGGGAACCACAGAGCCAGTGCACCTAACAAGGATAATGCAAAGGCACCCCACCGAGACCAGGGCAGAGGGAGCCAAGAGAAAACCATGGGACATGTAACCACAGGGAAACACAAATATATGGGGAAAGAAATTACATTATGCACAGGAAAAGGGAAAAGATAATACAAATACAATAAAAAGGGGTAAAGAAAAATATAATCATAATCATTAGGTAATATACAGTGTGTAAACATCATAACTACAGTGTATATACATCATAGCTCATGACAATATTGTAGTATACAGCACAACACAAGTAGACATCGATAATAATTCATGAAATGATCTAGCATGGAATAGTCATAAAGGAAAACTATATACAAACAGCTGGAGTAATATTCACTCAGGAAGAGAGCAGAAAGAGGAAACTTATGTTCTTATAGTGGGTGCAATGAAACCCAAGTAGACGTACATATATAGTGTATCGAGATTTAAATAGGGTCTGATGGTTCCCATTCAGACCCTCCAGAGGAGAAGCCTTCTAGGAATGGCCTGAAGGAGATTGATCCATTGAGGCCAGGTGGTGAAGTGGCGTTTAAGCGGAATATCCACCTCTGTTCACGCTGGAATGGAGTCCTGTTCCAATCCCCGCCCCGCATCCCAGGGTGGACGCGGTCGAGGATAAGGAACGACACGCTGGGGAAGACTCCATCGTGAACATTGGTGACATCTTCCTAGGGGAAGACTGGGGTTGCACGTCCGCATGGATACGAGGTGGGGGTAGGCTCGTCGCCAAAATTCTTGGGCGGTTTTGCCTACATAAAAGCATCCACAGTTGCATAAAAGGAGATATACTACACCGGGCGTGTTGCAATTTGCGAAGTGTCGTGGTGAGTATCTCTCACCGTTGGGGAGTGTTAGATTCTTGGAGGTGTTGATAAAGCGGCAATAGCCACAACCCCACAGGTAAATGTGCCAAATCGTCTACATGGATCCCTATGGCCCCCTTCTTTAAACTCACTTGTCACCAAGTGATCCTGGAGCAACCTGGCCCGTCTAAAGGTAAATGAAGGGGTGATGGGCACGAAAGTACCTATGGTTGGGTCCATCGTTAGGACATGACAATATTTTTGCACAATTGCTTTGATTTTTTGATGTTGGTTGGAGAATCCTGTGATGATGGATATTGGGTTCTCCCTTCTGGTTTTAGAGGATGGATTGTACAATAGATTGTACCGAGTTTTATTGCATGCCCTATTGTAGGCCCTTTTCAGGCAGGTCTTGGAGTATCCTCGGCTTAAAAGTCTTGTCCTTAAGAGATCAGCCTCCTTCTTGAGTACAGTGCTATCCTCTTGATCTTTAAATATTGACTGTAAGGGATGGAGTTTATAAGCGCATGAGGATGGAAGCTACTCGCATGTAAAATTGAGTTTCCCGCCGTCGGCTTTCTGTAGAGACTAGTGCTCAAACTTCCACTCTTATCTTTGTGTATGGTCACATCAAGAAAGGTAATGCTGGAACTGTCGTGTGCCATAGTAAAGTTGCGGTTGAACTCATTATGATTAAGTTTGATCATGAAGTTGTCTAATAGTGCGACCGATCCGTCCCATACCAGGAACATGTCATCGATGTACCGCATCCACATCAACATGTGCTCCATAAATGGGATCAGATCGTTGTCTCTGTTGATACCAAGTTCCCACTCCCCCAGGTACAGGTTGGCGTACGACGGAGCACAGGAAGTCCCCATCGCAACACCCTGTACCTGGAGGAATTGGGAACCATTAAAGACAAAGTGATTATGGTGAAGAATGTATTCCAAAGATCCCAGAATAAAGTCCTTGGTTGGCTGGTTCACCCCATTGCCACATAATAGGATGTGTTTGATGCAAAGAAGCCCTTTGTCATGTGGAATGCTACTATAAAGTGCTTCCATGTCTATTGCCACCAAGATGGCCATTAATGGGATGCAGATCCCATCGATATTTTGGAGTAATTTCAGAGTGTCTTGTATGAAACTGGGACGCTCGGCCACATAGTGAGTATGTGGATGGACACCTCCGCCCCTAAGTTTTTCTGAGATTGAACCATTGCCTGATATAATGGGTCTTCCAGATGGTTTATGGAGACTCTTGTGTAGTTTAGGCAGACAATAAAAAGTAGGTATGCGTGGATTATTAGTTCTTACATATTCCTATTCGTTTTTACTTAGTATGTTGGAAGCTAGGG
The DNA here is from genome assembly GCF_042186555.1 of Aquarana catesbeiana. Taxonomy (NCBI): domain Eukaryota; kingdom Metazoa; phylum Chordata; class Amphibia; order Anura; family Ranidae; genus Aquarana; species Aquarana catesbeiana. The sequence goes on along the minus strand of NC_133324.1, from coordinate 708,215,058 downwards.
CCTTATCAACCAGGTCATAGAATTCCTGATTGAATTTCATGATTTTAGTATCCGAAATTTTCTGGTACCAGCTTTTATTGTTTAGGATTTTGTTGCGCATATCCACATATAGGGTATTGTCCATAACCACTATATTCCCACCCTTGTCGGATGGTTTAATGGTTATGGACAGGTTACTGGTTAGTGATTTTAATGCTTCCCTCTCGACCTTAGATAGATTGTCCTGATCAGAAAGTGGGGTCTTGATTTTGCATATTTCACTGCAAGTAAGTTTAATAAATGCTAAAACATTATGACACATTACAACCAAAATATTTATTTTGGGTTGTGTGTCTTGTATTCACCTAAATCTAAATATTAGATTATATATATTTTTAGCCCTAGTATTACTGCACTAAGGGATATTTTCTCATTTGTAATTTTTTCATGTGTTACACTTTTTCACATTATTTGTTTTATTAGTTTGCACTTCATTGCACTGCATCTTTTTTGTGTTTATATCTAGTGTTTTAATTAAGTATTTAATTTTGTTAGAAGATAGTGGCATTCACTTTATTGTTTTTTTTTATGTTTTTTACCTATTTTATTTAGGTATTACTCACATGGGTGGTTGTGTTAGCGCAGATTAAATCACTTACACATATATTTCCAAAAAGTCTTACACATGTGGTATCCCCATACTCAGGAGAAACAGCAGAATGTATTTTGGGGTGTAATTCCACATAAAACCATGGCATGTGTGAGCAATAGATCATTTAGTGACAAATTTGTGTATTTTTTTTTCATCATTTTTCAATTACTTGTGACAAAAAATTAAGTATTCAATGGGTTCAACATGCCTCTCAGCAATTTCCTTGGGGTGTCTACTTTCCAAAATGGGGTCATTTGGGGGGGTGTGGAAAAAATGATCCACACTCCGGTTGTTGCTCTTAAAATTTCTTCATTTTATTGAATAGCCACAGTGAACAAATGCAGATTAAGTCAGTTGACACGTTTCAGCCTATAAGACCTTAGTCGTAACCACATTACAGACATAAAACTTTGAAATAAATAGCAGCTCTAAAGATCACAGGCTCCACCCATTGATTATCTTAATTGACCGCAGGCAATTATCCAAAAAAGAGAATCAGCTGCAATACATATAGGGTGATCCATGTGTATGCCACAAATTTTCACACACCTTGTATTGATAATATGCACATGTATGCACACACACGTGCATACATTCATACATGTATAGACATATACATAAGAAAGCACACCATAAAATGAAAAAAAAACATTAAATAAAAAAGATGAAAATAATAATCCAGGTATGTGAAAAAAAACCCAGAAGAGAGAAAGGAAAAGAGAGAGAGGAGGATCTGGGGAGAAGCATTATTAATGTAAGTTCAAGTCCAGATCCCACCTCAGGTTTAACCCCTGAGGTGATCTAGTTTTTAATCTAAAAATCCACCATGTTTCTCTCCCCAATAGCCTTCTCTCCCTGTCACCTCCTCTGGGCGAGTGAGGCAACCGGTCTATTCCTCTGAAGCGAAATGAGAAAAGATCGCCCTGATGACATTCTCTAAAGTAACGTGTTGCATTCAAAATATTTCTAGCATTTGGGTTATTTGTGTCACTGTAATATTCCCCTATACGGGCTCTCAAAGGACATGTGGTACAACCTACATATTGGAGGCTGCATGAAATAGAGGTGATCAGGTAAATTACATAGTTTGTGCCACAGTTGATGTATTTATGTAAAAAAAGTGTAGCGCTAAAAAATGTACTTGAAGTGAAAAAAAACTCTAATGTTTATAAATGTCCATCATATATATTATATTGAATCATAGTCCATCGTTGTGTGAAGCCGTTGTGGTCACCATGTGCGTAAGTAACTGAATAGTGAAAATACCATCACCAACATAAATGGAGGCGTACCAGAAAGTTTGAACCCAAAATAGCATACGCTATGTGGGTCAAACCAGCTTATATTGCCCACCGGCAATGGTGGAGAAGTTGTGATAATCAGCCGAGAGTATAGTCCTGGAAGCCTTCATGAAAGTGTCATACATATAAACCAAGGATTGTGAGGATACCACCACCCAAGTGAATGGAGGCTTACCGGAAGGTTGGGACCCAAAACAGCATATGTTGTATGAGTCAGACAAGCTTATACTGCCCACCGGCAATAGAGGGGAAGCCCTGATGGCCAACAGGGGATGGGGTCCTAGGAGTCTTCACAGAGATGTCTGGAGTACTAGGGATACCCAAAGACAAAATACCAGGAAGCCATCAAAAACACACCAGCGATCCTTTACATAGGATGTATCTCCCTTAGACACATGTACCGCCAAGGATCATACCACAACCAAACATCAATACACAGTAAGCCCAGTCTCAGACAGGCAAACTTCTGAATCTGAAAAGCAATTAAAAATCAGCAAAAGAGACAAATGAAACAACAAAAGATTAAAAGTGTTAAAAGAAAGTCACATACTAGCTAAGTGGTTATTAACTGTCAAAGAGAAAAAACATTTGAATTGTATTGACACCTGTATTATCCATTTTTAAAAATGTTAAAGGCTGCATCTACTAAGTTCCACAGTTTAATTCAAGCACAATTGAACTGCAGCTGCTGTGAATTAGCCTTTTTCAAGTTTGTATTGATGTAACAGCAGAGAGCATAGGTGCATCGCTTACTCCACGGCAGTGCCAATCTGTTCAAGATAAAAGCACTGAGACATGAACAAGTATTTGAGTGTACCATACGTCAAGACACAAAGTACATATTGTAATGTTATCAGAACAAATCTAAAAACACTCACTTGTATTATTTATGATTTGCAGACAAACTCTATAAACATCACAGCAATACCCTTTAGTTACTGCAGCTACCTTTCTGAACCATTTTATATGCATGGTCTGTTTCTCAGATGCTCCCAGGAACCAGAAATATATAGAGAAACTCAGCAGGTTAGCTACAACCCAACAGTGATCAGACAAGGTGGACACATACTTCGGGGAAGAGAAGACACTGTGTGCTGCGGCAGTGGCTTCCAACCCGTGGAGCCACTTGGAAGAATCCACCAGCAAAATCAGATTCCTACACTTGGGCCACTACACCTAGCCTTCGGGTGTCATGATGACATCATAGGGCCCCGCCAAACGCTGACCAGATGAAAGAGCAGCCATGGCAGATGGACCACATTTGGAATGCACCATGATCACCCAGAGCGTTGCTACGACAATGTGTTTTCACACGCATGTGCTTTCTCAAATCACCTCAAGGTGACATGGTGCCTTCTCTTACCCAAAGTATGTGCCCAGTGGTTGACACGCATATCACAGCCAAGGGCCCATATCACATATCACAACCAAGGGCCCATTTTATCATCTTCAACTGCCGGCAAGTAGCCTATAACTCTTTCACTAGTTATGCCTTGGGTGCTTGCTTGTTTACTACAGTGTCATATTATTGCGGATAGCACTACAGACTTGTGCATATGCACTTTTTACATGGTTGAATAAACTTTCTGATGCTTATTTGAATACTCCAGTGGATTCTACTGCTTCATGATACCAGCCTTACAGTTTGCCTGTCTTTTTGCACACCTATAGCTCGTAGGTGTTCCACCATTTTTAAAGTACATCCTATATAGTCCTGCATGTGTTGGCACTTCATCAGCTTAGCCTGGTAAAGTTTAAGTATATTGCTAATATTTGCTCTGTCAAGTTCTTTCTGTAATTACTTCCACATTTCTTCTACATATTCACACTTGCATATGTGCACAATTTGATTATTATCCATAGTATGCTTAGAGAACTTTTGATTTTCCCTGTCCTTTAATCTGTAGGTGAGTTTGGTCTGGGCTCTTGTATACACTTCCAGGTACCCAGATTAGCAACCAGAAAAAAATGATGAAACACTGTCAGTAGCCATCATTTATGTTTTCTGATCTTTTTTTCCTTTTTCATAAACTGTTTTGCGGTAACTCTGAGCTGTATCAGTATATGCAGAAGTATTTAATTATTTGGCAGTAGCTGGGCAGATAAGACTCTTGAAAGCCAAGATGTTGCTGCACACATTTGAGTCCTTCTTGCTTTATTGGAAAGCAACAGGAACACTACTACCTAGTGGCAGAATTATTAATCACAATATAATATATGAGAACGGTTGTTGCATATCTATGGAAACAGCATGTTAACATTAGTGAGTTTAAAAGGTAGAGGCAGCTAGCAACTAGCAATTGTCAAATGGAGATCATCAGTGACAATTTCCTTTTTTTTCATTAAAGATTTCCTTTAATGCCTTCACTTGCTTAACAACAGTTCTACACGTACATACCTAGCTGTCTTCTAGTGAGAGTTGGTCCATGTCAGCACATATGCCCTGTTTTAGTGGGCTCTCCTGTCCACTTACTTCTGCTTGCACTATTACCCCTCTTGCAGGCTTTCTTGCATACTTTTTCCTACCTGCTTCTGCTGCTTTCACTACTCCTTTCCAATGACCTCCTATTGCATAGTTACCAACAATCCCAAATTGCTGGGGACAGGCCCAAAAACCCGACTCATGTCCTGCTCTACGATTGTCCCGGGCAGAATCCTAAAAATTGACCTCTGTCATGAATAATTTGGCAATGTCATCCCTCCCATACCTCCTCCCCACCTCCAGGGAGTCAGGTGCTGCATGTCCAAGCATAGATTGGTCATTGCTGAGAGGGGGCGTGGCCAGCCGAGGGTGATCATGCCAGTGCACCCTTGAGCTGCTCAGACTGTCAGCAACTACTGTGAGGACCCGACCTGGGAACAAAAGGAGCAGAGATGGACACTGAGAGCCCAGCTAGGGAAGGAAAGAGACCCAGAGTGAGCAGGGTGGCCAGAGGCCTGAGTCTTAGTTAAAGCAGGGGTGTTGTGAGGTGGAGCAGAGGACTGTGGAGGCCAGAGGTGAGCTAGCCATTTTTGATATTTTCAACACCATTTTGGACACCAATAGGTTTGTCAGGAACCTCCTACAGTGGAAACATTTCCAACAGGGAACGGATGAACAGGTGGATGACCCATTGACATCAGAGATGATGAGTGAATCTGACCAAAATCAATTAACTGTAGAACAAGATGTTTGTCCGCATGTTTCCTCTTTTATGTTTCAGGACTTATCTGCATCATTATCTTTAGAACAGCTGTACTCTGAATTGCATATGGGCTCCTATGGAGTTTTATGTAGTACATCACAAAATGGGGACAAGTTTCTCTACCCTGTAAATGCAAGAAATTCCACTATAGATACTTTTCAGGCTGTAATATAGGGGGAATTGATACAATTGAAACCATGTAGCTTAACATTTAGGAAAACTAACATCTCTAAGGAAGAGAGACATGCTCTACAGCAGTTAAAAGACAATAAGGGGTTAGTGATAAAGGAAGCAGATAAAAGGAGGAGCAGTGGTGGTGATGACTAGGGAACAATAGATCTGAAGCTATCAGACAGCTTAGTGACAGTAATATATCATCCCCTGTCCAACAATCCCACTATGCCGTTTTAATCAACTCTTTTAAAATATTTACAGTTGGGCATTAGTATGAGAGTTTTATCAACCAAAACTGAGTATCTATATGTGGATAAACCTGTGGTGCCGGTCTTCCATCATCTCCCCAAAATTCACAAAATTGATTGCCCTCTACAGGGACGACCAATCGTGGCCTTAATTGGTTCCTTATTAGAGCGTTTGGGAAAACGGGTAGACCTACAGCCTTTAGTACACAGTTTGCCTGGCTACATTAGGGATACAAGCACAGTCCTATCCCATAGTACATCTGTCAAATGGACATCTACCTATGCGTGGGCTACACTGGATGTGAGGGCACTTTATTCGTCGATCTCCCACAGGGCTGAATTGCAAGCCATCCAATAGCATCTTCAACGCTATAGCTCCTATTCTCAGGAGCTACAGGAGTTTATTTTGTTAAGCGTTGAGCTCTTATTAAAGCGCAATTATTTTTTATTCAATGGCGTGTATTATGTCCAGTGCTGTGGGGCATCGATGGGTGCTAGATTCTCACCGTCCATGGCGAATCTCTACATGGGTTGGTGGGAGGAACAATTTTTTTTCTCTCCCAGCAACCTCTTTGCCAGGCAGATTGTATGGTATGGTCGCTATATCGATGACCTCGTGATGCTGTGGGATGGTGACACTATAGGATTGCATGAATTTTGGAAATGACTTAATGACAATCAGTTAAATTAGCATTTTTTAATTGAGCATGATGCTTTCAGTATCAACTTTTTAGACATCATGCTAAAGGGCGATCCAACTATGGGTGATGTTTAAACATGCACCTATAGGAAACCATGCTCTGGTAACACTACACTTTTTGCAGCCAGTTGTCATCCATCCCACACCATCAATGCTATCCCTTATGGGGAGTTTGAGCCAAACAAAACTGTTAAACAGGCTTGAGCTGGAATGCAAGGTCATTCATCAGCGCTTATTGGACCGAGGTCATAACAAATCTGTTATACACCAAGGACTGGAAAGGGTTTTGATAATGGACAGAAGAATTACTGTCAGATAAGCCTTAAACCAAGAGAGAGTATAAAAATTAGAATAAATCTTATGAACCTTACAACTCTAGAAATAGAAGAAGGGGCAAACTTATTATATTCGTTACTACATAAGAATGCCTCTCCCCAGAGCCTTCTTCCTCTCTTTGCCTTTCTCTCTTCTGTTTTTTTTTCACATACCTGGATTATTATTTTCAATTTTTTTTAATGTTTTTGAATTTTATGGTGTGCTTTCTGATGCATATGTCTATACATGTATGAATGTATGCATGTGTGTGTACATGTGTGTGTGTACATATACTGTATGTGCATATTATCATTACAAGGTGTGTGAAAATTAGTGGCATACACATGGATCACCCTATATGTATTGCAGCTGATTCTCTTTTTTGGATAATTGCCTGCAGTCAATTAAGACAATCAATGGGTGGAGCCTGTGATCTTTAGAGCTACTATTTAATTCAAAGTTTTATGTCTGTAACGTGGTTATGGCTAAGGCCTTATAGGCTAAAATGTGTCAACTGACTTAATCTGAGTTTGCTCATTGTGGCTATTCAATAAAATGAAGAAATTTTAAGAGCAACAACCGGAGTGTGGATAATTTTTTCCACATTACTCTACTTACCAGCGACTGTGGATCGAGCACCTGGGAGCTCCGCTATCTATATGGTGTATGGGTAGTAGCACTGACTTTTCTGTTTATACTTTGATAATTTGGGGGGGTTGTACTGCTCTGCCATTTTAGCACCTCAAGAAATGAGATAGGCAGTCATAAATTAAAAGCTGCATAAATTCCAGAAAATGTACCCTAGTTTGTAGACGCTATAACTTTTGCGCTAACCAATAAATATACGCTTATTGACATTTCTTTTGACATGTGGTGGAATACATTTTGGCCTAAATGTATGGCTAAAATTGAGTTTATTTTGATTTTTTTAATAACAAAAAGTAGAAAATATCATTTTTTTGTTCAAATTTTTCAGTCTTTTTCCGTTTATATGGCAAAAATAAAAATCGCAGAGGCAATCAAATACCATCAAAAGAAAGCTCTGTTTGTGGGAAAAAAAGGATGCAAATTTTGTTTGGCTACAGCATTGCATGACTGCGCAATTACCAGTTAAAGCAGCACAGTGCCAAATTGTAAAAAGTGCTCTGGTCATTGAGCAGCCAAATCTTCCGAGGCTGAAGTGGTTATGGAAATTAATATAGCGATCACGATATTCTAATAAAGTGATCCATGCTACAAACTCATTAAACAGTCCACATTTAGTGATAGTTCATGTACTGTAAACTTTGCAGTACATGAAGTATGTGGACTGTTAATGAGTTTGCATTGATTTCAGCATGTATGGAACACTTTATTGCAATATCATGATCTGCATATTAATTAACTTTCACTGAATGTGGACTGTTTAATGAGTTTGCATTGATTTCAGCATGTGCCAGTGGCAGTGAGTCCATTAAGTGCACACGGGCGCCTCCCACTCTCTCCAACCACCCCCCTATATGAATAATGGATAGATTCATGCATTGCATGAATCTATCCATGGCACCTGCTGCCACCCCCTATTCAGGCATCCGGCCCCTTTTTAGACGCTGGGCACCTGAATTACAGTGGCAGGGGTGTATTTATGAAGCACCTGATTAGAGCCATAGGCTCTAATAGGCTTCAAAAAAGGTGAACTGCGAGCACAGAGCATTGCATTCGTAGTTCACCCAGGTGTGTTAGAACAGTGAATGAACATTTGCTTTTCTAACACTGAACCGCCTCTCCGCCAATCAGGAAGAGCAGGTGTGATCCTTCATCTGATTGGCTGAAACTACAGGTGCTGTGATTGTATGCCTATCGGGGAGGGGAGGATATGCATGGAGGACACAGCTCGCCGCCGTCACCCTCTGCCCCAGGAGATAGGGTAAGTGCCGGGCAGACAGCAAGCGGGCAGAGGGTATTTGATGGGGCACAGTGGCAGCATTTGATGGGGCACAGTGGCAGCATTTGATGGGGCACAGTGGCAGCATTTGATGGGGCACAGTGGCAGCATTTGATGATGGGGCACAGTGGCAGCATTTGATGATGGGGCACAGTGGCAGCATTTGATGATGGGGCACAGTGGCAATGTTTGATGGGGCACAGTGGCAATGTTTGATGGGGCACAGTGGCTGCATTTGATGGGGCACAGATTTTTTTAGTTTGTTTGCACCCCCCAAAAATTTTGAGCACCAACCGCCACTGGCATGTGCAAAGTGCTTCATGCATGCTAAAATCAATGCAAATTCATTAAAGAGGAGTTCCACCACCACCCCACCATGAAAAAATTTAAAGTCAGCAGCTACAAATACTGTAACTGCTGACTTTTAATATTAGGACACTTACCTGTCCAGGGAGCCCGCAATGTTGACACCTCGGGTTTTGCCACCGTCATTCATGGTAAGGGAAACCAGCCGGTTTCCCTTACCATGCGCTTTCTGAATGGCCCAGTGGAGGAAGGAGGAGGGGGGCCGAACTTCCGAGGGGCGGCGCAGTCTCCCGGAAGTGGTGAAGGGTACCTGTCAAAAACAGGTACCCATTCCCCCCTCCCCCCTGTAAGGTGCCAAATGAGCCTAAAGAGGAAGGGGTGTGGTTTACAGATAATAGGGTGGATCTTAAACAGAAATGGGTGTGGCCTTGGCAGGAAGGGGTGGGTTGTATTTAAATTAGGGGGTTCATGAGTTTAGTCAGGCCTAGGGCAGCACAAAACCTAAATACGCCACTGCATCTGCTTGTATTTTTATACTGAAGCACAGAGCTCCTCAGACATGGACAAAGCTTTGCTCCCCCATAATTGGTGTATTACCTGGTACCCCTATAGCAATGTTTCCTTCATTGTAAATAGAGTATTACAGGAGTCATTACATGCCGTACAGTGTCATCACATGCCATACAGCGCCATCACATGCCATACGGGGATAGGGATGATGGATTGTATAGGAGTACAGGGGATTGGGATGATGGGATTGTATAGGAGTACAGGGAATGGGGATGACGGGATTGTATAGGAATACAGGGATGGGGATGATGGGATTGTATTAGAGTACAGGGGATGGGGATGATGGGACTGTATAGGAGTACAGGGGATGGGGATGACGGGACTGTATAGGAGTACAGGGGATGGGATTGTATAGGAGTACAGGGGATGGGGATGATTTGTATGTACAATAAAGGAGACTCTGGGGACATATAGGGGGGTCACTTTAGATGTGGGGGAGTTGTCAGTCTCCTATGAACTATACACAGGTATGCTCTCTACACATAGCACTGTGTACATTTTAGAGAACAGACACAGGGCACAGGTCACTATGCTCCTTACCATGTCTCCTCTTCTAATTTAATACAGTGCTATGTGTAGAGAGCTCACCAGTGTTAATTTCTGTACATGAGTTTTCAGTGACTCTCCCATTTTGTAGGAGACAGGAAAATCAAAGCCTAGGGGAGAGGTGTTGGAGTTTTTCAGAAGAGAGCTTGCAGATGACAGCGAGAGAAAAGGTGAGGACATCACTTGTATCACACTGTCTCTCTGCTTCCGGGTTTTAGCTGGGGACACGCTGCCATGGAAACAGAGGCACATGAAGAATGTGCTCGTTCTAGATAGCAGCCTGGGTGTGCAAACACACCCACATGTCCTCCAGAGGGAGGAAGTGAAGGAGTGGCTGGATGATAGACAGATAGACAGACAGATAGACAGATAGATTTAACATTTTAACTACAATTATGATTTTAATTATTGTAATTATATTTGCAAATGGCCCAAACTTTTTGTATGCCCATGCCTTTTAATATTTTAGTGTTTGCCTCTTGCTAAATTGTTGTTCACGCGGATATTATTAACTGATGTGTAAAACACAGAGACTCTCTGTAAGTAATTATTTGCCTTGGCTCCAGCAAATACAAAGTTGAAGCTACTTTTGCAAGGCATATGCTGTCATTTATGGCATGAAACTGTGAAACTGGCTTTGACTTTTAATAAATATTCCAAGATATTTGCATTTGCTTTTTTTATTTAAAAAAAGAGCTTGCTTTCTTGCTTATGTTACCAGAACGTTTGAAGCTGAGCATCACATATGAAATAACAAGCCTCAGTAAAGATGCTAATAAATAAGACAGGAATCTGAATGGGGATTAACAAGTAGTATCTTATGTCTATCTTGTTATTAAAGAACTTCCTATTTAAAATTAATTTTAAATTCTTGCATGGTTTATGCCTTGTTAGGTAATTGCTTTTTCTGTGCAAAAATAGTGACAGTAATTTATAAAAGACTTATTTTTAAAATGTAAACAAAAATAAAAACGGCTTTAGCATATAAAGGGTGACCAATATTGTCTGTCAGGAAACAATCTAGTATCAAAAAAGCAACCGTATACTATAATTCTTTAAAGACTAAGTTCACCTTTCAAGAAAAATAATAAAAGCACATACTTTTGCAGGAAAAAAAAATGTGCATTCATTATTTTTTCCTGTGGGAGCCTACAAAGCATTGCACCTGTGATTGCACCCATGATTACCATATTTTCTAAAGTTTGTGCTAGTTAAAAAATAAAATATAGAATTTTGGAGTATAGTGTTTTAAGGTTGGTGTTTGGTGTTTTGTTCAGAAGCATGAACTTATTGGTGACATGGAGGAAATCTGCACTTTGAAATTCTCAATCCCACTATTGCCATACCTGTAAATAGGTTTGGCAATCATCTGTTTTCATCATGTATGAAAAGCCTAAAAAGGGAGAAGCAGAGGATCATCATGTGCAGCTAGTCAGGAGAGAGCAGGTTCTGCACCAGCATTCACAAGGCTCCACCACATCCTCGGGTGGAGCCTTGTGACATAATTTCCGGTGTCGTTTTACGGAAGTGTGGTGAGGAGGCAAGTGTGTCACTACTCCCATTGTTTTTTACTGTGATTTTATTTATTATTTGATGTAAGCAGCTTCTTTTACTTAATAAATTTACCTTTTTTTTGGCAATATTGCACTATGGCTGTTTTTTGTTTCCCTTGAGCTCCATTTACACAAGAAGTGCCATTCCTTGGAGCGAGCTGTTTCCTGTATATATGAAATCTCACAAGATGTTTTGATGCCAAGATCTGGACGTATTTTCCCATCTTAGTTTGGGACCTGGATGTATTTACAGATCCATCAGCAGGACTCCTTATCTGACTATCTGATGAGCCTTGTCTGACCTTTGGGTCATTGTTGGAGGTGAGCAGCCAATTCATAAATATAACAGTCGACGTTTGGATTTATGTGTTTTTTTTCTTCTATCAAATTATCCCTATGAAATGTTTACCTTTATATGAACTGATTCCTGCCATTGGGCTTTAGTTGGACTTTTATTCACATGTATCTATTTGTATGTTTTGGATACTCGTCATATTCATTCGTTAAGTATATTAATCCATGGCACGTTATTTAATTTTTTTTTTGTTTAATAAATTTTTATTAAAGAAAATGGAGCAAAGATATACATATGTCTCAAAATAGATACATTCTTGGAAATAAAATAACATAAGTTTCAATACACATATATTACACCAAGTAGCTATAAACCAATAATCCAATAAATGGTTATAAAGTTATATAAAGTGCTATTGTATCATCTAAGTAAACAACAGATTCACATTATGTGAGCCCTTGAAAACAAGTCATAATTAAGAAAAAAACTTTGCTTTGGTTAAAATAGAGTGAGGAATAAGAGAGAGCAGTAAAGAAGGAGATGGGAAAGTTAGATGATAGGAAAGAGTATAGATGGGAAAAAGGAGAGTGGAAAAGGTATGAGAACAGAGGGTGGGAAGGGAAGGGGGGTGTTGTTGGCATGCATGTCAACCATTTGTAGCCAAACTTTTATAGAAGGGATTGTTGGTTGGCCCCATAAAGTAGGAATTAAAGCTTTGGCAGTGTTTAGTAAGTGAGGAATAATTGAACGTTTATATATTCTTATGGGAGTTTTTGTAGAATGGAAGAGGATAGCCCATGGGTCATTGGGTACATTGATATCTGAAATCTGTACGATCAGACTATGAATGGCATCCCAAAAAGGTCGAATGAGTGGGCAAAACCACCAGACATGTGCGTGAGTGGCTTTGTTCCCACAGTTCCTCCAGCATAATGGGGAGCTGGCTGGGAACATTTGGTGCAGTCTAGCTGGGGTGTAGTGCCACCTAGTAAGCAATTTATAGTTGACCTCAGACATTCTTGAGGCCAGGGAGGAAGTATGGGCTAATTGAAGGATCCTATCCTTTTGGTTGTCAGTGAGGAAGGAATCTAAATCAGACTCCCATTTAGCCAGGAAAGGTGGAAAATCGGGATTTTGAAGAGCAATGAGAGCTTTGTAAAATAGAGAAATACCATGTAGAGGGGGATCTTTAGGGTAAAAAATTTCCTCTATAGCATGTAAATCGCTAATACCTCTAAGCGGGTTAGGAAGGGAACTTAAGAAATGTTGTAGTTGGTGATATCTCCATTTATAAACCCTTTCATGACTAAGCCTATTTTTGAAATTTGGTGTTTACAAGTTAAAATCCGTATTTTTTGCTAGAAAATTAGAGTACCCAAACATTATATATATTTTTTTAGCAGAGAATCTAGAGAATAAAATGGCGATTGTTGCAATATTTTTTATCACACGGTATTTGTGCAGCGGTGTTTTAAACACAAATTTTTGGAAAAGGGACACTTTCATGAATTTAAAAAAATCCAAACAGTAAAGTTACCCCAATTTTTTTGTATAATGTGAAAGATGATGTTACGCCGAGTAAATAGATAGCAAACATGTCACCCTTTATAATTGCACGCACTCGTGGAATGGCGACAAACTATGGTACCTATGAATTTCCATAGGCGACGCTTTAAAAATTTTTTACGGTTACCAGGTTTGAGTTACAGAGGAGGTCTAGGGCTAGAATTATTGCTCTTGCTCTGACGATCTTGGCGATACCTCACATGTGTGATTTGAACACCGTTTACATATGCGTGCGCGACTTCCGTATGCGAGCTCGCGAGGACAGGGGCACTTTAAAAAATTTTTTTTTTTATTTATTTTATTTTTTTTTTTACTTTATAAATTGTGTTTTAAAAAAAAATTTTTTTTTACTTTTATTGCTGTCACAAGGAATGTAAACATCCCTTGTGACAGTAATAGGTGGTGACAGGTACTCTTTATGGAGGGATAGGGGGTCTAAAAGACCCCCATCCCTCCTTTACACTTCAAAGTATTCAGATCGCCGAAAACGGCGATTCTGAATACTGTGTACTTTTTTAAATTCGGCGCCATTGGCAGCCGAATAAACGGGAAGTGACGCATGACGTCGCTTCCGCGTTTACAACGAGTAGGCTGGAACGAAGCCACTCACAGCTTCGTTCCAGCCAGCCCCCAGCTGCCGAAGGTACCCGATCGGACACCGGGCCTCCCGATCACACGGGAGGCCCGGTAACAGCGGCGGGAGGGGGGGGGATGTCCCCTCCCGCTCCTCCGGTATAACAACCGAGCGGCTTTTAGCCGCATCGGTTGTTATACTCGGGTAGCCGATCGCCCGCTGGAAACAATGGTACCGGGATGATGCCTGCAGCTGAGGGCATCATCCCGGTATAACCCCAGAAAGCCGAGTACGCATATCTGCGTACGGTCGGCGGGAAGTGGTTATCCAGAAATGTGTTAAGTTTAGGGGCAAGGATCATATGTAATGGTTTAAGTGTGTTGCCACAGAGAACGTGATATAATAGGAGAGGTTCTTCTGATCCCCATGATTTAAAACCTGGGTCCAGTAAACCCGGTAAAAAATATTTATGGTTGAGGAGAGGTAGTAGAGGGGAATCATAATTCCATGAGAATTTTTTGTGTAGTGCGTCCCATATATCTAAGGAGGATATGGTAAGAGCTGAGGCAGTTCGGGCTAGATTCCTGCAAGAACGGGGTATCCAGGGGGCTATTGAGAGATCTATTCCACTTAAGAAATATTGGAGTTGTACCCATAATTTCGAGTTGAGAGCATATTTCCAATCAGCCAATCTGGAAAGAATAACCGCTTGATAATATGCCTTAAAATTAGGAAGTGCCAGACCTCCTGAGCATTTGGAGCAAAACAATAGCCCTCTAGATATTCTGGAATGACTGTTCTTCCAAATAAATCTGGAGATCATGGTTTGTAATATAGTAAAGAACCCTACTGGTACACCTAATAAGAGCATTTGAAAAACAAAAAAGGATGCGGGGTAATACGTTCATTTTAATTATATTCACTTTCTCCAGCCAAGTGTGTGATAGATTGGACCATTTACGCAAGTCATCTCTAATCCTATTTAGCAAGGGGATATAATTATGTCGAAAAAGAGAATAGGGATTAGAAGTAAGATAAATACCTAGGTACGTCATGCATTTCGGTTCCCATTTAAAGGGAAAAAGAGGTTTAAGGGAAAGTGCCTCGGACTTGGGGATATTAATGTTTAAAATTTCGGATTTGGATACATTTATTTTGAAGTTAGAGATTGAGTGAAAAGTGTTGAATGCAGCCATTAAATTTGGAATTGAGATGCGTGGCTGTTGAATAAAAAATAGTACATCATCAGCATATGCTGCGTATTTATGGGATCTTTTGCCTATTTGTATGCCTTTGATATTAACATTATGCCTAATTGTAGCTAGGAAGGTTTCTAAGGTAATGGCAAAGAGAAGAGGTGAAAGGGGGCAGCCCTGCCTGGTTCCATTATGCAAGATGAAAGGGTCACTTAACATTTCATTAATCCTAATTTGAGCTGTGGGAATAGAATAAAGGGATGAAATTCGATGAAACATTTTAGGTCCCAGCCCAAAGTGTCTTAAGGTCATCTGAAGATATTCCCAGTCCACCCTATCAAAAGCTTTCTCAGCGTCAGTGGAAAGGAGTAGGGTGGGCTGGGCGCATCTCTGGACATATTGGATTAAGGAGATTGCACGAAGGGAGTTGTCTTTTGCTTCTCTATTGGGTATGAAACCTGATTGGTCCGCTGATATACAGCTGGGTAGTAAGCGATTTGCCATTACTTTGGCAAGTAATTTAATGTCAATGTTTATTAATGATATTGGCCTGAAACTATTGCATAGGGTAGGATCCTTATCAGGTTTAGGAATGACAGTGATATGAGTGGAGAGAGATTCTGGGCGAAGACCTGAAGAGTGAGAGATAGAGTTTGCATAAGCGCAGAGGCGAGGGAGCAAAGTGACGCTGAATGTTTTGTAGTATAAAATAGTGAACTCATCAGGGCCAGGAGCTTTACCGGATGGGGAAGATTTTAATGCTGCCTGGAATTCCTCAACTGAGAAATCCTCTTCCATTTCTTTAAAGCGAGGTTCCACCCAAATTTTTAACAATATCTGTATGTATTCTCTTCCTTGCCTAGATGCTGACATGCCATTTAAAAAAATTTAAATCACCGTAATTACCTTTTATTTTTCTATTCTTCTTTGCACTTCCTGGTTCTCCTCCCGTGGGAGTAGGCGTGTTTCTAGCCTCTCCCAGACTCCTGGGAGCTAGTCTCAGGCTTCCCAGGATGCCACAGAGCATGTGCGGGAATGAGTGGTGAATGCTGGGAGCACAGCATTCACCACATCCAGGAAATAAATGCTTGTGGGCTTCAAATGCCCACAATGAAGATGGAAACTGCCTGCAGTGAATAATATAAGTTATTCTTTCCAACGAAATCTGACACAGGCAGACATATTACACACAATATGTGAGTATGTAATGCTGAGAAGAAAAGTTTGTGAATGAACTAAAAAAAAACAAAAAAAACACGATAGATAGGTGGACCCCCGCTTTAAGGACAGATATGGGCAATTTAGGTAGGTTAGCTTCTCTCAAGTAAGAAAGCATGCGGTTTCTCCTCTCATTTTTGAGGTAGAGAGGATAAGTCGTTTTTAACATTGTAAAGGTCCGCATAATACTCTCTAAAGGCCTTAGCAATATCTGGAGTTGCATGAGCTAGCTCTCCTGTTGAGAGTTTGATTTTGGAAATAAATGACTGACTGTTTAATCTTTAATGATCTAGCAAGTAATTTACTTGGTTTGTTCCCCCTCTCATAGAATTTCTGTGATAGGCATTGGAATTGTCGCTTAGTGTCTAAGTTGAGAAGAGACTTAAGTGTGAGGGATTGGAGATGCTCAATATGCTGAGAGAGTTTGTGTTGTTTGTCAAGAACCGCTATCTGCTGCAGAACCTGATCAATTTGTTGACCATGCTCCCTTTTTTTTCCTAGCACCAAGCACAATGAGGCGGCCCCTGATAGTAGCCTTATGAGCTTCCCACACAATGGAGGGAGAGGTGTCGGAGGGCTTATTTTCCTTAAAATATTGTGATAAATGAGAGGCTAACATGGAAACCTCCGCTTCATTAGAAAGAAGGGAGTCATTAAGTTTCCAGTTGTTAGTACGTCGTGGTAAGGAAGGCATGGTCAACGTCATTGATACAGGTGCATGGTCTGATACAGAAGTGGTGCCTATGTTAGCAGACTGCAGGAGGAGTAGATGAAAATGATCTAGAAACATGTTATCTATCCTGGAATAAGATTGGTGTGTTGTGGAAAAATGTGAAAAATCCTTCTCCTTAGGATAGAGGAGAAGCCGGACATCCATTAATTGGAGATTTAGAAGCTTTTTTTAACAAATTTCAGTCATTTGAAAGAAATATTAGAGCGGCCTTGAGACGTATCTATTGTAGGGTCTAATGGCATGTTTATGTCACCCGCTTGGATAGTAAGACCTTTGGCAAAGTGTGAAAGTTTAGTTAGGGTTTGTGAGAGAAAAGTTGGCCGATTTTGGTTTGGACAATATACATTTGCAAGAGTACATTGAGTGTTACCTATGAAGCCCCAAAGGAAAAGAAAGCGACCATGATCATCCGCTAACATATCAGATAACCTAAAGGACACACCTCTGCAGAATCCAATGGCAACTCCTTTAGCTTTATTAGTGTCTGATAGTACCACTGTGGATAGTGGGGTGAGGTTAACTTAACGGGCATTGTGTGAGTTAAGTGTGTTTCTTGAAGAAAAGCAGTGGAACGTGCAGTTTGTTTTAGTTCACAAGCTATTTGGTGTCGCTTAGCAGCGACATTAAGACCCCTGACATTGTATGATACAAATTTTAATGTAGCCATTGTTAAAGCAGAGCAAGGTCCTTCAGCCTACCCTTCCATGCATGCCAATAAGAAGGGGGGAGTGGAGGGGGAGGAGAAAAGGAAGATTTTTGAAGCGAGAGATAAAAAAAGGAAGAAAAGAATGAGCATATGTAGAAATCATATACGTGAATTAAACATCTTGTGGGAAACATATGAATGACACGCAGAAATCTGCAGTGTTCCCATTGGGGAAAGAAAGTGCGAGAGGCCATCACAATCCCTGGATAGGGATTGAATAGGACAACTGTAAGGCCAATCGCCCTCACCAACCAAAAGGAAAGGGGAATGAGGTTACTCTGTAAGGAAGGGGGGTAGAGGGGAAAGTGCACACCGACAGCGCACGGCCTATGAGAAACAAATAACTTAACTGAAAGTTCCATCTATTAACATAAACATTATCTACGCAGGACCAGGATCATTTTAAACATATAACCTACAAAAGGTATCATAAGTGCAGACCAATTTGGTACATGAACTAAAGAACTTAAGAAAAAAGGAAACAAAAACATTGGTCAGTTCAATGACATGTCAGTTTTGGTCAAATATAGACCCGCAAAAGTAGAAAAAAAAAAACTGCGGCCAAAACCTGACTTAATATAGATAACCTGCAGGAAAATTATCTACATTAATGAAATTATTATGTGTGAAAAAAAAAAAAAAAAATACACATGTCAACCATGCTTTTGTGCAGAGCCTGGAAGGGAGGTACGTCGTTTCTTTGAGGGGGTCTTTTTCCAAGGTGGGTCCATAGGACTCGAAAATTTGGGGATTGGATCCTGCCAGCTTGGGAGCTCCATGGATGGAAGATTAAGATCATGCAGAAAGGTTGAAAGTTCCTCCGGGAATCTTAATGTATAGGAGCGGCCATTTTTTGTGGCAATCAGGCAGGCTGGGAATCCCCATCTGTACATGATCCCGCCTGAGCGTAATCGATCAAGGAGTGGCTTTAGGACTCTACGGCGGTCCAGTGTATCCTTGGAGAGGTCTGAAAATATGGTGATGACTGCCCCATCAAAGTCTATGTTAGGCAGGCCCCGCATCTTCATCATGATAGCATTTTTATCTTTAAAGTAATGCAGGCGACAGATAACGTCTCTAGGCTGATCTGAATTATCATTTCGGGGTCTTAGGGCACGATGTACATGATCAAAGCGCAGCGGTTCAGTGACAGGGTTACCCAGGATAGTATTAAAGATGCCTCTTATAGATGGTTCGAGGTCATTATCCCCAGTTGCTTCCGGTAGACCTCTGATACGAATATTATTTCTATGGTTGCGGTTCTCTAGGTCCTCAAGTTTATACAGAGAGGCTCGATGGGCGAAGGCCAGCTGGGTAACAGTGTCCTGCAGTTCTTTAATGGCTAGAGCATGTGCGTCTTGCCGCTGCTCCGTTTCCTCAACTCTGACCAGAATATGTGACATATCAGATCTAACAGCCGTTATTTCTTTTTTAATGGATTTCTCCAAACTGTGAAACATACCTGCAAGTTCTTTTTTTGGGGCGCTCATTAGCGTAGTCATCTCGGAACCAGCCGGGGAACCGGGATCATCCATAAGGTCTGAGCAGTATGAGGAGGCAGGAGAGCTTTCTCGCACAGAGGCAGCGCGAGATGATGGAGAGGCGCTTGTTCACGAGGTTCGGACCTGTTTGTCACGTGCGTTAGCTAAGTATTGCTGAATGGAGCCTGTGGAGACTGGAATGGATAATGATCTCTTGCCTGGTCCTTTACCTGAGGCAGACCGGAGTTTAGGTGTTTTGGCGGGCATTACTGGAACTATATGGCCGATTGCTGTAGGGATCACCCCCTTTTTCACATCTGTTTAATGTCAAACATACATCAAAATATCGTTATGCGAAAAGAGTCTAATGCAGGTAGTATTAGATTCACTTCAACAGCCACAGGGAGGAGCAAGGAGATTTATCTTGATTAAAAGTCTATAGGAGCTGTGTAGAAAATATAATGGTGAAAATTAAGCTTGAGAGTACTTGGAGTACCAATATGGCCACCGGCTTCCAAAGGTAGGCCAAATCCACAAACTTCCTTGCAGTAATAAATATATGTCCCAACACTATATGAAGGAGCCTGCTGATGAATATTATTATTTAAAAGATTGTTGGTGAGGTGATAAAGTGCAACAGTGTCAGAGCAGAATATAAATACATAATAAATACATAATCCACCAATCAGAACATGCACAAATTGAAAAAAATAGAAAACAAAATGGTACCGCCCCCACCCTGTGACATCAATCTGAAACATCAGAATCCCGCCAAAAACGTCAAAAACATAAAAGGCAGCAAAATAACTTTGAGTAGCCTGGGGTAATCATCTCTAATATTGCGGGATACTGCCTGCATGTAGAGCATCAGTGTACATGTAATAGATCAGGCAAATCAACCAGATGCGCCCGATCACAAACAAGTAGCCACTAGGACTCAGCGGTTTACCATATGGGAGCTCCAGCCGCCAATCACGGCGTGCCACATATGCCGCGCATGCGCACGGCGCTCTTAGCAACAAGGTGACCGTAGGACGCCTATCTGCGGGGCTGCTGTTGCCACAGAAACCAGTGGCATACGGCCGGCACCGCAATAGGTAAACAACAGTGCAGAAGATAGTGCAAGTGTGAAGGAGCCAGGCTGGGAAAGGCAAGAAAAACAGAGAAGAGTGATACAAAAGTGGGAGAAATATGTGAGATGAATAAGATGAAAATAGAAGGAGAAATATAAAGAGAAAAATAGAAAGAGAAAAGCATCAAAAGGAGAGAAAAGGAAAGAAAGACAAAAGAAAAAAGGAAAAATGTATGAAGCACAACAGACATGAAACAGGGGAAAAAAGCAAAAAGACAAAGAAAAAAAAAAAGGGGAAAATGACAAACGATGGAGCTGATTAAAAGGAGAAGAAAGAGGGAAGAGGAAAAAAAAGGGAGGAAAAAAAGGAAAGAAGGAAAAGAAAAAAGTAAATCAGGAAAATAAAGGGGGGAGGGGGGCAAGAAAACCAAGAAAAAACAAAAAATAAATGCACATAATTTATATTTATATATATATATATTTTTTATTTATTTATTATGTAGAAGGGGTGTGTCCGGACGTGAAACAGGGAAGACGGGACAGGGAATACTGAGCTCCGCTCATCCAGCGAAAATCCACTGCCATCCACTACTTATTTCACCTTGGTGAAAATCCAAACCTCTTCCATCCATCCCAGCTAGTATTGTGGAGTATTGTGGAGTTCTGGCCAGCTATACCCACACCTGAACTGCAGCTGGCATCACATTGCCGAAGCCCGCAGCTATCTTGAGGCCTGCAGAACCTCTCGTATCCTCCACACCTTACTGCCGTTAACTGTGGGATAAACGGGAGCTCCATAGTTGCCCATCAACCGCTACTCTTCCGGAGTTAGACCCACAGCGGGAGAAATTACCAGAAGAGTCCCGACTGACAACTCCGGTGTCCCGCAGTCCGGCATCATCTTGCGGCCTGTTGATCCAGCTACAGCCACCCTTCTCAAGCACAGCGAGTAGCTAGACACCCGCCCATCCCTTGCTTTAGCCGATACCCCGAGAGGTGACTGTCCATCTTAATATGGGCTGGGATCTGACACTTGTCCTTGGGGGGTAAAGCTGTGGCCCAAACGGAACAGAGCTCACCCATGCGGCGGCCACTCTTAAGACCACGGCTTCGGCCTGCTCCCGGAAGATGGTGGCCATTTTGGTACACCCAGCTCCCTTGCTACAGAGCCTGGTGAGCCACTCGGACTACCATCCTCCCCCACATCCACTAAAGTAGTCCCCTTTGCAACTGGCAGTTGTACCCAGCAAACGAATAGTGGCCTTTCTCTACTAACATGGAAGATGCCATTTAAGTGAGCTCTGCGCCTCGTCTGCTCGCTGAGACCCCTGAGTTGCAACTCTAAACTACAGCTCTTACCTCAACAAATCACATGCAATATTTCAGTAGAGGTGAGCAAGTTAGCTGCAGAACTGAGAGGGGAAATAAATCAAATTGGGGAGCGTACAGATACTCTTGAATATAAATTGGATGAGATGATAAACTACAGACTATTGAGGAGGAAAATCATAATTTACGTTTTTCAGTCTCTCAACTACAACTACAGCAGGAGGACTTGGAAAACAGGGAGAGAAGGCAGAACTTGCACTTCAGAGGGATCCCTGAAACAGTAGGGGACCCAGACTTACGCATCTATCTTCTGGGCCTTTTTAATACCCTGGCCCCCACAGTGGTGGATATAGACTGGCGCTTAGATAGAGCCCACCGTTCTCTGGGCCCAAAGCTTCAGGCTGGAGCCAGACCCAGAGATGTTATAGTGAGGTTTCATTTTTTTGAAAGCAAAGAGGCACTTACCCTGGCTACACGTAATAAATCCCAACTTGTGTATAAGGGGGCAAAACTGCAGATTTTTAGTGACCTCTCCCCCATTACCCTGGCTAAACGGAGAAACCTGCACCCAATCACCTCCCATTTACAACATCATAAAACTCTATACTACTGGGGATTTCCCTTCCGCCCGATTGTATCCAAGACAGAGTTCAGTATACCCTACGTGAACTGCAGGAGGGTGAAGCATTTTTTAAAAATCTCGGCCTGTCTCCTCTTCCAGAAGAAGATTTGATCCCTCCTTCATCCCAGGTCCGTCCACCTCCTACCACTCCCAGTCGCATCTGGACCCCAGCGAGGGGCAAATCTAAGAAACATCTCTCTACACCTCAACGTCTACGTTCCTCCAAGCAACATCCTTGACCCCTTTACACATTCCTTCTTGGATCCATACTTCATTGCTCCTTACATTTCTGTTTCTCCATAGCTCAAGAGAAACAAAATATGCTGCTCTGGTTTACAAGGTTTTTTGACTACCCTGTTTCCTGTTCGGGGTAGAATTTTTCTCTAACCCATGGGGTACTACTGTCAATGAGTTTTTTTTTTGGTCATTATACCTCAGTTGACAGTTGATCCCGTTTATCTGCTGATCATAGTCTTACATTAGTAACAGGCTTCCTACTGTTGGATTTGTATTTTACGCTACCGAGTTCATAAGGCGAGAAGCCGGCCCTTCCCATCTCTCTGCTCAGAATCTCCTGATGGAAGTCCGCATGTGTCCCTACCTGGCCTTGGATTATATCCAGGGCCTCCTGAGATGCAGATGCCTCTCAGGTCTTCAAAAACTTAAGTTCTATTTTTCTTTTTTTTTTATGTTTGCTTCTTGTTTTATGTCCATGTTCATGGGTCAGCTTTGTAGGTTGAAATTGCAATGTTCTTGCTTTCCTAACCCACTACAGTTCTTTCACAGGGTATTTTTGTTAATACTTAAGTACCAAGGGGTTGTTGTTACCAGCAATGTTTATAAACAGCCCTACATCTATTTTTATGTTTTCTATGTTTTGTTTTTTTTTCATATTTACTGTTCTTACACGAGCCTGAATGGTTTGCATACATGGCCTTGAGGATCATGTCATATAATGTTAAGGGTCTAGGTTCCGTCCGTAAGCGTTGGATGGCCCTGAAGGATTTCAGGGCCTCGGGCGCAGATGTGGTGATGATCCAGGAGACTAATTTTCGGACAGTTTTACCCCACCTCCTTCCTTGCCTCTGACACCACGGATAAGGCGGGAGTGGCAATTCTGATTAAAAAGTCATACCCTATTAGGGTTAAAAAAATCCCATGCTGATCCTCATGGGAGGTTCCTCATTATAGAGAGTATATGACCACTTCTCTCACCCTTGTCAATCTCTATGCCCCCAATAGAGGTCAGATTGATTTTCTTAACAAACTTTTTGATTCCCCTCAATACTGTTCACAACCTTTTATGATCATTGGTGGGGATTTTAATGTGGTTATGTCACCCACAAGAGATAGACTCTCCTTAGTACTACACATTCTAAAAAGATTACATCCCAAGCTAATTCTTTCCGCAAGTGTATTAGGTCTCATCGACTTTTTGACTCATGGAGGATCAAGCATCCCTCAGCTAAGCAGTTCATGTTTTACTCCCCAGCTCATAAAATGTACTCATGTCTTGACCACTTCTTTATTTCAGCCCCACTTATCCCCTATGTGGTCAAGTCTGACATAACACCTATTACATGGTCAGACCATGCTCCTATCATATTAGACCTTATGCTTTCTCAGGCTTACACCAGATCTTGTCTTTGGCGTCTTAATGACCACCTCTTACAATCCAAAGTTTCACGTTCCATCTTAGCAAAAGGTTTAGAGGATTTTTTTAAGTTTAATATGGGGTCAGTTTCCAAATTTTCTACGCTGTGGGAGGCACACAAGGCTATATTTCGTGGTGCTTGCATAGCATAGCTGAAAGCTCTTGGTTGAAGAAAGATAGAAATGGACTTATACAGTCCCTGACACCCGCTCTGGTAACCGCAGAGCGGCAGCTGTTGTGTGGCCCCACTGTGATGAAACTGCGAAAGGTCACCTCCCTCAGAGAACAAATCAAATTAATACAGCTTGGCAGGGTGGCCAGATCCTTACTCTGGACGAAACAAAAATTTTTTGAATACTCAAACCCCGTAGAATGTTAGTCAACAAATTACATCCACGTCCATTCCATTCATTCCTTGAATTCCTTCTCCAGGCTGAAGGATCTAGAACACACTGCCCCCATGAGATGTCAAAAATTTTTGGTGAATTCTATCATAGATTGTATAACTGTCTGACTCCGGAGAATCACTTTAATTTCACCCAAGAAAAATTTTAGACATTTTTCTCTAACATAAAACTCCCAAAATTATCTTCAGCAGATTTAGCTAGCTTGAATACGGCTATAACAGCTGAAGAGCTTTTAACTATAATAAAGGGCCTTCCATTACATAAATCACCTGGCCCTGATGGCTTGCCCTATTTTTACTACAAAACTTTCTTTGATATTCTGTCTCCACATATGCTGACCTTATATGATTGCTTACTTAAGGGTACATCTCCACACCCACAATTCTCCCACTCATACATTTCTGTCATCCCAAAGCCTGGTAAAGACCCCTCTAGCCCAGATAATTACAGGCCCATAGCCTTTCTAAATTCAGGTTATAAAATATTTATGAAAATTCTTGCATCCAGACTATCTAGACTTATTCCCAAACTGATCCATAGTGATCAGGTGGGCTTCGTCCCTGGCAGGCACGCCCGGGATAACACCCACCGTACAATAGATCGGATAGATCTCTTGGACAGATCTTCCCATTTGGCCTTGGTTTTAAGTTTGGATGCACAAAAGGCCTTTGATAGGCTGAGTGGGCCTTATATGTTTGCTACCTTAAATGCATACGGTTTTAGTGGCCCTTTTCTAAAAGCTTTAGAGGCCCTTTACTCGACCGTTACTGCCCAGGTTCAGATGTCTTCCTTCCTGTCGCCTGGCTTCCCCATGACAAACGGAACTCAGCAGGGGTGTCCCCTTTCACCATTACTTTTTATTTTGTGTCTAGAACCCCTGGCCGAGTCCATATGCATCCATCCGGACATCCGTGATGTGGTGATGCGACAGGGGGAATATAAACTGTCACTTTTCGCAGATGACATCCTGCTTACTATTACCAACCCATTGATATCTCTTCCCTCACTACACAAATTATTGTCCTCCTTTGGTGCCATTTCTGGTTATAAGGTTAACACTTCTAAAACTGAAGCTCTCCCCATACACATCCCATCCTCCCTTTTATCTCAGCTTAAAGAATCATACCCTTACAAATAGTGCACTACCTCCCTCAAATATTTAAGTATCCTTCTTACCACCTCTTATTCTTCCCTTTATCCTGTTAATTTCCCCCCCCCTCTGATTTTAGACATTAACAAGTCCCTGCTGACCTGGACAAAATATCCCCTGTCTCTGTTGGGTAGGATTAATGTCTAATTAATGGAAAATTAATTAATGGAAAAATGTCTATTCTACCAAGGCTACTATACCACTTTGAAACATTACCAATTGCCATGCCTTCCTCTCAACTAAAAGCACTCCAGAGGAGCTTTCTAAAGTTTATATGGGGCAATAGGGCCCATCGCATAGCGAGTTTGGTGGTATTTGCCCCAAGATCCAAAGGGGGATTGGGCGCCCCAGACATTATTAAATATTACTACGCCTCACATTTGAGGGCTATTATTTTATGGTCCTCCTTACACGCACCAAATCAATGGACAGCCATTAAAAAGGGAGTGTTATATCCAGTTCACCCATGTTCCTTAGTTTGGGATACCCTCCCATCCCCAGATCCTTTTTTTAAACATCAATGTACTGCTCTAATGAACTTCACTTTAACCATCTGGCATAAATGCCTTAAAGGCTTTCTTCTTGCCTCACCTTGCTCTCCTCTTGTTAATGTGCTGTTTAACCCAATCATACTAGATAGTTTGTCCCTGGGTAGGGTTGTCCCATGGCTTAATGTCCCCCTCTTTCAGCTCCGAAATTTGGTTCATCCTACCATGCGGAGATTACATAATTTTGATACTCTACGTGAGAAATATGATATACCCCCTCAACTTTTTCATTTTTATTTACAGGTCAGACATTTCTTTCACTCAAAATCTCCAACCCTGACTCTCGATAAACCAACTGCTTTTGAGTATTTATGCGCCCAGGGTCCTCAACAACTACATTTAATATCCTCCATCCACCGTATCCTCCATGAGTCGACCCCTCTTACCGAGACCACACATCACTACACGAGGAGATGGTCCCATTTAATAGGTAGACCTATTACGGTCCAGGTATGGGACAGGATCTGGTCCTCTACTTTTAAGTTCTCCAAATGTGTAACCCAAAGGGAAACATCTAGTAAGGTTCTCACGGCAGCACAGTGGTGTAGTGGGTAGCACTCTAACCTAGCAGTAAAAAGGGTCGCTGGTTCGAATCCCAACCACTACACTACCTGCCTGGAGTTTGCATGTTCTCCCTGTGCCTGCGTGGGTTTTCTCCGGGTACTCTGGTTTCCTCCCACACTCCAAAGACATGCTGGTAGGTTAATTGGCTTCTGTCCAAAATTGGCCCTAGTATATGAATGCGAGTTTGGGACCTTGGATTGTGGGCCACTTGAGGATAGGGTGCAATGTATGTGGATCGCTGCATTAATTGATGGCGCTATATGGGTACCTTAAATAAATAGGGATAATTGTAGACACGCAACCACACTCACTCAGGTTGAACTGGATGGACTGGTGTCTTTATTCAACCTTACTAACTATGTTACTATGAAACTATGTTTTGGTATAAAATGTCATTCATAAATATGATTCCACAGTTTCGTCACGTTGCTGGCGCTGCGGGACTGACACAGGTTTCTTATTTCATATTTTTTGGCAATGTTCTATGATACAGCCCTTTTGGCATGAAGTAGGGCTCCTAATACAAAAGGTGGTGGACGTGTCCCTTCTGCTTGATCCCTTATATTATCTACTGGGTCTTCCTTTTTCAGGCATAACTAAACAAAGTCAATCTGCTAATTTCCTATATTTTGCTAGCTGCCAAAAGCCTTATTCCATTGTGCTGGTTGTCTAACACACCTCCTCCATGGTCCAGATTTCTCCACCTGGTGGCTGAGATTCAGAGGATGGAATATCTAACGGCCTCTGTACATGATACTATCTCCCAATTTAATAAAGTCTGGGAACCTTGGGATCAATCTGAATATGGGATCCCTAAGCCAACTGTCACATCATAAATTGTATTAACATTGTACTATCCCTGATTATGTCCCCCCCCCCTTGTTTCTATGCGTGCCATTTGGTACCTTCCGGAGTCTTCTGTTTCTTATCATATCCCTTTACAAAAACCCTTTAGTCTTTTTACTTTTATGAACATTCTTTGTGTTTTGATTCCTATTACTTACCTGTGTGCTTTGCAGATCACCCCTGTGCTCTGTATGTATGGACATTGTTTATTGGTACCTTTTATTTCTTTGCACGAATATCAAAAAGCATATTGATATTAAAACACTCTACAGTATGTAACAATTTACCTGTTCTTTTAAACTCAATAAAAAATACAATTTTGAAAAAAAAAAAAATAAAAGTAAAAATAAAAGTAAATATGAAAAAAATAATATACGAAAAAATAAAAATAATATATAAATATAAAAATAAAAATGCATAATAAAAATAATATTAAAATGTACGGTGTCACATTATTGTGTATATCAAGGACAAATATGCAAAGGAAGAAAAATAAAAATGATGAAGAGATTATTATCTGTTGTCAATAAAGCATGTAAGAGAAAGGTTGGTGTTGAGACCACCAGGCTGTACCGTGCCCAATGTGCGTATCCAATATGCCTCGTGGCAGAATAGTGACCGGTCTCACCCCTATTGGGTGGTTTGACTTGTTCGATCACCATCCCTCGTAGTTCATGGATTTGGTGCTTAGATGTCACAAAGTGTACTGCTGCGGGTTTGTTAGGGTCAGCCTGTTTACCCTTTTCAGTTTTGGCCAAGGCTACCCTGATGTCACTTCTGTGCTTCTGAAATTGTTTCTTAAAAGGGCCAACAGTTTTTCCTACATATGTCAATGCACAAGGGCACCTCAAAATGTACACAGAAAAATCTGTGTTGCAATTAAAATACTCTCGTATCTGATACTGATTACCCTTATGTGGATGTGAAAAGTGACTGCCACAAATAAGAGAATTGCACACATTGCAGTTGTAACATTTATAACAACCCGTTTTCTGAGATATCTTGGGTAGAACTTTGGCGTATTTCTGTCTGGGATCTGCCTGTACCAAATGGTCACGCAGTGTCCTACCACATTTATACGCTATCATGAGTTTGGTTCTGATAGTAGGTCCTAGGGCCCTGTCAGATTGTAAAATGTTTAAGCTACATTCTGCTGCCAGTTTGATCCTTTTTCCCCTTTTTCTCCACTCCGTTTGGCATTTTACCCTTTTTTTCCTTTGTCTTTTTCCTTTTTTCCCCCTGTTTCATGTCTGTTGTGCTTCATTTTTCTTTTGTCTTTCTTTCCTTTTCTCTCCCTTGATGCTTTTCTCTTTCTAATTTTTCTCTTTTGTTTTCTCCCCATTCCCCCTTCATCTTTCCTTTTTAGTACTTCTTCTATTTTTGTCTTATTCATCGCACATCTTTCTCCCACTTTTGTATCACTCTGTTTTTCTTGCCTTTCCCAACCTGGCTCCTTCACGCTTGCACTATTTTCTGCACTGTTGGTTACCTATTGCGGTGCTGGCCGTACGTCACTTGTTTTCTGTGGTAAAAGCAGCCCCGCAGTTAGGCATTCTCCCATCACCCTGTTGCTAAGAGCACCATGCGGTGATTGGTGGCCGGAGCTCCCATACAGTAAATCGCTGGGTCCTAGTGACTACTTATTTGTAATCAGGCGCATCTGGTAGATTTGCCCGATCTATTACATGTACACTGATGCTCTACATGCGGGCAGTATCCCGCGATATTAGAGATTGATTACCCCAGGCTACTTAAAGTTATTTTGCTGCCTTTTATGTTTTTGACATTTTTGGCAGAATTCTGACATCAGATTAACGTCACAGGGTGGGGGACGGTACCATTCTTTTCTATTTTTTCCATTTTTGCATGTTCTGATTGGTGGGTAATGTATTTATATTCTGCTCTGACACTGTTGCACTCTATCACATGCTCGACAAAGGGGCCCTGCACGGCTCCAAAATGTCGCACTTATCTCTGTGATGTGATCTCTCTCAAAAAAAGAAACCTTTGGATGGAAGTGTTGATCCATGGTATGCTGGCGAATATGTTCATGTGCTTGTTGTTTCCAGGACCCAACTGGTAATCGCAACAGCAGCCACTATTTTAAGAGCCATACTTTCCAGGAACGTGCCCGATAGGAATATTGACAATACCCGTACATCACCCTGCTCATGCACACTGTGGCATGATCTGCGGATTGTAGTACTTGGTATTGAGCCACTATGAGTGGCCCAGATACCACGTGATCGCTGTGCGATGTGGAATTTATTCATGATATCATTGTTTACTTCTGTGTGTGATCTGTGATTGGTCACCAGTGATCACCAGGTACATGAGCCAATTAGAGCACCCTGTACCATGTGATAGCTGTGGCTAATCACAGCATCGCAATAGTAAGCAATGAGTTATGACAGTTCAAACCATTGCTGTTACAGTGATCATCACTGTAACAAGCAATCACAGTATCATTGTGGTGACACTAAACTATTTTGGCGACAGTCAGTATTTAAAAAATGTAATACAAAATGATTACAGTGGAACCTCCGATTGTGAGTAACGCGGTTAACGAGCATTTTGCAATACGAGCTATTATTTTTTAAAAATTCTGACTCAGTTTGCGAGCGTTGTTTCGCAAAATGAGCAGGATTCAAGCCTCTGTGGTATGCATTTGGTCAGAGGTACGGGGGCGCCAGTGACACTCGGAGCCGTTCTGAGCCGCTCGGAAATACTCGAACAAACTCGGAAATACTCAGTTCCCGAGTGTTTCCAAACCTTTCAGTCGGTTTCAGAGCCACTCGGAAATACTCAGAAATACTCACTTCCGAGTGTTTCCAAACCTTTCAGTGGGTTTCCAAGTGCATCTGAGAAGACTGAGTATTTCCAAGTCTCTCCAGTGCCCCCCCACCTCTGGCCATATGTGGTATTGCATGCAATAGAAGTCAATGTGGAACGAATTATCTTCGTTTCCATTGACTTCTTTGGAGAAACTCGCTTTGATATGGGAGTGCTTTGGATTATAAGCATTCTCCTGGAATGGATTATGCCTGTAATCCAAGGTTCCACTGTACTTTTTGTACAAACTGTCCCCGGCCAGTATCTCTGATCACCGCTGCCACACCATATGTTGATGGGCATGAAGGTCCTGGTATGGGGACCCCCACGCAATTTTTTAAAAATTTTTGCCTCAGGGTTCCCCTTAATATTCATAACCAGACCCAAAAGGGCCTGGTAATGGACTGGGGGGCATGCCATTTTTTTCCAATGAGTTTTATCAATATTGCCGAGACCCGACAATTCATTAAAGTCGCAATCAGTTTTAAATGACAATTTTTCCTTTAGAAATGTCATTTTGCTTTGGTACTGTTTTAAACACTGAAAAAATGCGCCACTTTACAGGCATACTATAGACACCCCCAGGCATGATATTTAAAGGAATATTTCATTTTTATTGTTTCACTTTAAGCATTAAAACAAACACTACCCCTGAAAAAACTGACTTTTTTTTACTTTTTTTGCATTGATGCATGTCCCCTGGGACAGGACCCAGGTCCCCAAACACTTTTTATGACAATAACTTGCATATAAGCCTTTAAAATGAGCACTTTTGATTTTTCATGTTAGTGTCCCATAGACTTTAACGGTGTTCCGGCGGCTTTCAAATTTGCCCCGAACACCGCATATTCTTCGGTGTTCGCCCGAACAACCAAAGTTCGGCCTGAACATATGCTCAGGTCGAACCGTTCGCCCATCCCTACCACTGAGTAGAGCTGTCAGGGACGTGCGGGCCATAGTGCTACTAATGCTCAAGGGCGGATGCAAATGCACGTGCAGGCGTGGTCCCGCAAGTACCCATCATGCCAGGCACACAAATGTGCGCATGCAAGGACATATTTGTGCATACACGCACCAATGCACACGCGCATGTACCAATGTACACGCGCTCACACCAATAAACGTTGGCACCAAATGCCATGTATAAGTGAGCAGTTGCACTAATGCTTTGCTGTCTGATCTGCAGCTGTACCTGTGTTCCTGAACCTGATCCTGTTATTCCTGTATTTGAACTGGCTTGCCTCTGACCCCGTTGAACCTCTTCTACCTTGACCCTGGCCTGTATCTGCACTTTCCTTCTTGTCTCTTGCTTATCTGCCTGAACTCACGTTGCCAATCTCTGTATGTTCCCTGACTATTTTTTGCCTGTCATATATATATCTGCATCTGACCATCTATTACCAATTGTCTGACTATGCACCCTGTGTCTCTTCTGCTTGCATGCACCTGCCTGGTCCCTGCTGCCACCAGCCAGGAATCTGCTGGACCTTCTGGTCCACCCTGGTGACACACCCACCACATGGAAGATGATGTATGAGAGGCCTTCCCTCTGCATGTCAGGCTCAGCTGCCAGGTATGTGGCAAAATCAATGCAGTTGTCGGGAGAACACAAATGTATGGATCAGCTTTTCAGCTACAGTGTATGATGGCATAGGACACAGCCGAGCAATGTTTCAAGTGGAAAAAAGATGTTCTGACAACATTTTGTGCATGTGGCTCAAAGGTTAAAATAGTATCAAATATCAACCTTTAGATTTTTCAATATAAACTAAAGCTCAAGTACAGTACCATCTATAGATAAGCTATTAGGATTGGCCTTACGTAATTGATGGGGAATGCCAATAAGCATGCCTTCAGTCTTATCACAGTTTAATTGAAGGAAATTATGGGACACCCAAGTTTTTTTTATCACAAATACAGTGTAATGAGCCCCTGCTTGCTCGGTTCCACTCTCCCAACACTTCTCTGTGGCTATTAATCAGATTGCAGATCGCAACATCTGATGTTCGATCATCCGATGCTCCGGGATTCGAACTACAGCTATGTGCCGTTCTAATCCAGTTGTGATAGCTCAGAACAAACACCAGGCAGGCTGTATGTAAGTTCAAACAGGAATCTCACTTTTATTGATGCACACAACACACTTTTATACACAGCAGTTTGAACACCCTGCCCCCAACAACCACTTTCCTATTGGTCAATTGTAAAGTACACTAGTCTTCACTCAGGTCCTCTTGTCCATGCAAACGAGGACTTGAAACAGGGTCAGCAGAGATTGGTCCGATAGCTTGAATAGGAGGACTGATATGTGTAATGACGCAGAGAAGCCCCAGGGGGTAATTAAAGTACATAAATAAATGGTCAAACACAGAACAATGCCCTCCTTCCAGACCATGGAGCCGTCTGGAGGGGGTTAGCCTTAAAACAGGGCAGAAGACCCCCCACTGTGTATTAGAATCAAAGGAGAAATACTTCAGTATTCCAAGCTTCATGACAATCCAGTATTCCAAGGTTCATGACAGTTAGATAGGAGAAAAAGCAGCCAAAGTAGAATAAAACATGCTCCATCCCTCCCATTTACATTGTGGCCTAGTAAAGTTGCTTACATAATGTGCAACAGGTTTTACTATATTTCTGGCTGCTGTCCCGAAAATAATGAAATCTATTTCTTGATAAAAACTGCCTTGACTCTCCATGTTACATTGCAAACTGGTCAAGCTGCTTGTATACTCTCCAGCCACTGTGCTATATTAACTACATCTGGCTATTGCATATGGCACTGCAATTTTTATTTAAGCATAACAACTGCCTCATTTATAGAATGCTGGGTTGTGGTTTTGAAGTGTTTTTATCTACTTTGTATTGACAGTTTATTAAACTTTGTAGACAATACAGTGAGGTAAGGCTCACAAAAGAAGACCACAAGTGCTATACTGTGAATCTGTTGTGATCTGGATCACCTGTTACTGGAACTGTGTCCCAGAGTGGAAGGTTGTAGTTCCAGAGTCCACCAGTGGTTGCCTTCTGACAGTCAGCAGATCCCAGTAATTAGTAGAGATGGGCGAACACCCCCCTGTTCAGTTTGCAGCACTCCAGAACTCCCGAACATGGGAAAAGTTCTATGGTAACCCCATTGATGTCTATGGGAGCTGAACTGGAAAAATCAAAAGTGCCAATTTATGTGCAAGTAATTGGTCATAAAATCATAAAAGGGGTATGGGGATCTGGGTACTGCCCTAGGGGACATGTATCAATGTAAATTTTTTTCAGGAGCAGTGATTTTAATGATACCTAAAGTGCAACAATAAAAATGAAAAACTCCTTTAAATATAGTGCCGGGGGGGGGGGGGGGGGGGGTCTCCTTAATCCGCCTATAAAGTGATGCATCTGTAGCATATATATATAACATATATAGAAAAAAAAAAGTAAAAGCACATTTAATATGACTAATTTTTTGCAATTGCCGACACTTGGCTATCAAAAAAATAACGGTAAAAATGGCGTGGGGTTCCCCCCAAGTCTATACCAGGCCCTTCAGGTCTTTTTAAAAAAATGGAATAGACCCCCCAAAAATTTATACCAGATGCTTATCCGGGCATGCAGCCTGGCAGATCAGGAAAGGGGGGGTGAGCAAGCGCCTCCCCCTCCTGAACCTCACTAGGCCACATGCCCTCAACATTGGAGGGTGGGTGCTTTGGGGTCAGGGGGAATCTGCCCTCCATCCCAAAGCACCTTGTCCCCATGTTGCCTGTCCCCATGTTGATGGGGACAAGGGCCTCCTTCCCAAAACCGTGGCTGTAGGGGTCTGCAGGCTGGGGGCTTTTCAGAATCTGGAAGCCTCCAGATCCCACCCCTCCTATGTGAACATCGTCAATCATGCCACTCGCCACACCTGAAAGATAAAAAAAGCTTGCACCGACATGAAGGTTGGCTGCTTGCTGCAGGCTCTGCCGTTTGACATTTGTCATATAGGAAAAGGGACAGGGTCACCTGGCTAGATCACATGGTGGCACTGTCCCGTTTTAACGTAACGGACTGGTGCATGCTGGGTCAGCAAGTGGGTGGTGCCACCAGGTGATGTAGCCAAGTGACCCGCCCCTTTCCCAGGCAGCCTTCATGTTGGCAGGAGCGTTTTTTTATTTTTTGGGTGCGGCGTGATTGACGATGGATTTATATCGGGGGACACTTTTTTTATTTTTAAATAAGGAAATTGTCAAAAACTGTGTATTTTTATTACTTTGACACTTTTTGGGTGAATGGTTAGGGGTATTATGTACCCGATACTCATTCACATGGGGGCAGGATCTGGGGGGCCCCCTTGTTAAAAGGGACTTACAGATTCTGATAAACCCCCTGCTCACAGACCCCCACAACCACCGGCCATGGATGTGGGGATGGGGACAAGGTGCTTTGGGGTGGGGGGGCCAAAGCACCCACCCTCCTATGTTGAAGGCATGTGGCCTGGTATGGTTCAGGTGGAGGGGGGCGCTTGCTTATCCCCCCTTTCCTGACCTGCAAGGCTGAACGCACAGATAATGATCTAGTATGGATTTTGAGGGGAAACCCATGCCATTTTTTAAAAAAAAATGGCATTTTGTTCTTTTATTTTTAACCAGCAATTTTTTCCTTAAAAAAACAGGTAATACTGTGCCCTGATTGGGCAAAGCTTTGCCCAATCAGGTTACAAAATGCACTGTGTAGTGCACAGTGCATTGCAGGGCATTCGGTGGGGAGAATACCCATTGGACACCCTACAAATTCAGGGTTGTTGGACGAACAGCCTGAACAGCCGATGTTCGGCCCAAACTCATGCTCGAGCCAAACCATTCGCTCAACACTGGTTAATTTGTTTCCACTTGATGCTGGCTGATGGGAAGGTATTTAAGTCCCCCCCTTCTAGTGCTTCTCGCTCCAGTGTTGTGCTGTTGCCAGATACTGTTTGCTATTGATCCTGATCTTGTTCCTGCCCTGTAACCTGTACCCTTCTGCCTTGTACCTGCTTACCATTGTTCCTTATCCCAGTTTTGGTTCCTGCTTCCCATCTGCTCTCTGCACTTCCAGTTTTACTGTATTCCCCATTTTGTACATATGGTATATAATTAATTGCTAGTTAGGCTTTCTGTTTGTTAGGTTGCTTAGTTAGGTATTCTGTCACTGGGTTTTTGGATCACTTATATCTTTATGATTGCTGTGTGCTGGATGGATTCAGGTTGGATTTTGGTTTACTGTGAATAAATCTTATTTTAAATATCCTGTATATGGTTTGGTCCCAGTTTTTTTTATGTAGCTGCACAGATTTTACCATCCTGCTGCTGATTCCTGACAGAATCTGTTTCCCACTCTTTGGCAATTTGCATTTAGCTTTATTTGCGTTATTTTTATTTTTTTATAGAATTAAACATTTCTTTTGGATCTATTGTGATTGCAACTTCTACTGCTCAATTCTGTCCTATTACAGGGTTGCAGCCAACATTACATAAATGTACTTTTTTGAGTTATAATGAATCTGATTGGAGTTCTGATTTAGTATGGGAGTCAGTGAATATTGTGAAAGTAAAAAAAAACAACGTATTTTTACATTAATCCATGTACGGCTTAAACGCATCTCCCAAGAATGTGATTTGAACATTTTACACTTTTACCATGTTTACCATAAGATTGCATAAAACAGAGGGTCCTCTGCCAGCTGAATGGCATTTTACTTTTTTTGTTTTTGCATTAGTATACTGTATGTGCCTTTCAGCAGTTCCCACCTCCCTTGCTACAATTGATTTTCAAAATTCACCCCACCCCTTTGCTTTAATGGGGTTTGGATTAAAGTTTACAGTTTACAGAATTTATTTTGAGTTTGATGAATGGCCTGCAAATTGAAAACAAGCATATTTACCCATCACTATTTATAAATATAATGTTACTTACAGTTGTTCACAGCAACTAATCAGAATTTACTCTGTTGATGTCATCCCAGTACTGGAAGAATTCTGGCTGATTGCTTTAAGTTATCAAACTTCTTATTTATCCCTAAAAGATAATTCATTTTCAAGTAGATAGATACAAAATAAAAAGGGATCTTTAAAAAGTGCTAAAAAGATTGCATTGCCTTACGTTTTTCAAGTAATATCTTACAAAATAAAGAATTCAAGATTCTCGAGTTGGTAAGAAAAAATCCACCTGGAAAGTAATGAACAACCACAGATGCATCATATTTGATTTTGAGGTCACAACCTCCAATTATTGTATTGAAAACCTGTCACTATTTACTTAGAAGTACTGTAACTTTAATAACAAATATAGGACATGTAGAATACCTTGAAATATAACAGTAAATATACAACAAACCTGAGTTTTGTCTCTTAATAACTAAATTGCAACAAATCCATGACCAACTAATATGTATGAATTCAAACATAAAATATTTTCATATTATAACACTGTTTGTTTCATACCAATTTGATCTTACTTTTTTTTATACTGTATATAAAAATAAATCTGATATACCTGAGGTGTTCCAATAAAATTTACAGCTCAGTGCACTGACCTTCTCTCCTGTTAGAAATCATTTGAAACAGTAATATCAGCTGCTACATTTTATGGCACTTGAAATATTAAAAAAGAAAACTGTTCAGAATTTAAACAATCTAAAAAGATTAACGAGGCCTATATCTATCAATACATTTGCTCAAATTTTGTCCAAAATTGTCCCAAAATTATTTGATGATTTACCCTATTCAACCTATGGTTTAAGCCAGGCATGTCCAAAGTCTCACCCGTGGGTCAATTGTGGCCCCCATTCCGATTTAATGTGGCCCCCTCATAATTTGGATATCTATATCTTTTGTGGCCCTCAGAGCCACAAAAGATATATACTGTATTTATCGGCACTACATCGGAGGGGACAGGGAGGGGGCGGAATGATAACATACAGGAGAATATCCTGTTTACATGGCGGCGTCTGTAATAGGAAGTCCCATCTCCTGGGCTGCCATTGGACGACTGTTCTGTCTATCATGTGGGACTTTGTATTAAAGAGTGAAGGCACATGTTATACAATGATAAATACGGTATATCCAAATAACACGCCCAAGCTCATCCTTAGTCCTGAGCGGCGCTCGAGAAAACACTGGGGCCACAAAAGAGATAGAGAATATATATGTGCAGTGTATTAATGCTCGGTCTAACACAACTAATGGTTCAAAGAATGTCAGGCAAAATGGTCGGCACTCACACATGTTCACTTCATCAAATCTGGCCCTCTTTGAAAAAAGTTTGGACACCCATTTTTTTTTGTTAACCATTTTCCCTAGGACACAGCTCATCCCAGATCCGTGTAAAGAGCCAATAAAAAATGGCTCTTTACCACATGACCGGCTGTGTCCAATCACAGCCAGTCACATGTACTGTCTACATGCACGGCGCTCGTGCACGCCCCTAGGGCACGTGCAGAGTGGCGATCAGGGACGAGGCTTGTCACCCTGACACAGCCCAACCCCGATCCCAGTAACCCCGATCTTCATTTTCTTCTCCGGGCCGCTCCGCATCCATGCTGGCATGGAGGGAGGCTCCCGCTGTGTGACGGCGTCTCCTCGTCTGACGGTTCTTAAATAACGGGGGGCGGGGTCACCGCCCCCCTCTGATGCACGGTGACTTGACGGGACTTCCCTGTGACGTCACGGGGAATGCCACAGGGAAGTCCCGTCATGTCCCGTGCATCAGAGGGGGGCGGGGTCACCGGGTGGCCCCACACCCCCGTTATTTAAGAACCGTCAGACGAGGAGACGCGTCACACAGCGGGGGCCTCCCTCCATGCCAGCATTGGCTCTTTACCATGTGACTGGCTGTGTCCAATAACAGCCGGTCACAGAATGTCAACAAATCGCAGTAACAAGATGCTACCAGGTTCTCCTCCTCACACATCGATCATGTGTGAGAAGGAGATTGTGGTAACATCTCGTTACCGCTTAATGTACACCAACCACACTGATTACCCCCCTAATAAAGAGGACCTGTCACTAGCCAAAGTACCCGTCATCACCCATCAAAGTACCCGTCATCACCCATCAAAGTACCCGTCATCACCCATCAAAGTACCCGTCATCACCCATCAAAGTACCCGTCATCACCCATCAAAGTACCCGTCATCACCCATCAAAGTACCCGTCATCACCCATCAAAGTACCCGTCATCACCCATCAAAGTACCCGTCATCACCCATCAAAGTACCCGTCATCACCCATCAAAGTACCCGTCATCACCCATCAAAGTACCCGTCATCACCCATCAAAGTACCCGTCATCACCCATCAAAGTACCCGTCATCACCCATCAAAGTACCCGTCATCACCCATCAAAGTACCCGTCATCACCCATCAAAGTACCCGTCATCGCCCATCAAAGTACCCGTCATCGCCCATCAAAGTACCCGTCATCGCCCATCAAAGTACCCGTCATCGCCCATCAAAGTACCCGTCATCGCCCATCAAAGTACCCGTCATCGCCCATCAAAGTACCCGTCATCGCCCATCAAAGTACCCGTCATCGCCCATCAAAGTACCCGTCACCGCCCATCAAAGTACCCGTCACCGCCCATCAAAGTACCCGTCACCGCCCATCTGAGTACCCGTCACCGCCCATCTGAGCACCCGTCACAGCCCATCTGAGTACCCGTCACAGCCCATCTGAGTACCCGTCACAGCCCATCTGAGTACCCGTCACAGCCCATCTGAGTACCTGTCGCAGCCCATCTGAGTACCTGTCGCAGCCCATCTGAGTACCCGAGTAGCTGTCACAGCCCATCTGAGTACCTGTCACAATCCATCTGAGTACCTGAGTACCTCAGTGCCTGTCACAGTCCATCTTAGTACCCAAGTACCTGTCACAGCCCATCTGAGTACCCGAGTACCTGAGTACCTGTCACAGTCCATCTGAGTACCCGAGTACCTTAGTACCTGTCACAGCCCATCTGAGTACCTGAGTACCTGTCACAACCCACCTGAGTACCCAAGTACTTGAGTACCTGTCACAGCCCATCTGAGTACCCGAGTAGCTGTCACAGCCCATCTAATTACCCGAGTAACTGAGTACCTGTCACAGTCCATCTGAGTACCCGAGTACCTGTCACAGCCCATCTGAGTACCTCAGTGCCTGTCACAGTCCATCTGAGTACCCAAGTACCGGTCACAGTCCATCTGAATACCCGAGTACCTCAATACCTGTCACAGCCCATCTGAGTACCCAAGTACCTGTCACAGCCCATCTGAGTACCTGAGTACCTGTCACAGTCCATCTGAATACCCGTGTAGCTCAGTACCTGTCACAGTCCATCTTAGTACCCAAGTACATATCACAGCCCATCTGAGTACCCGAGTACCTGAGTACCTGTCACAGTCCATCTGAGTACCCAAGTACCTTAGTACCTGGCACAGCCCATCTGAGTACCTGAGTACCTGTCACAGCCCATCTTAGTAGCAGAGTACCTGAGTACCTGTCACAGTCCATCTAAATACCTGAGTACCTGTCATAGCCCATCTGAGTACCCAAGTATCTGTCACAGTCCATCTGAGTACCCGAGTAACTCAATGCCTGTCACAGTCCATCTGAGTACCCAAGTACCTGTCACAGTCCATCTGATTACCCAAGTACCTGAGTATCTGTCACAGTCCATCTCAGTACCTGTAACAGCCCATCTGAATAACCGAGTACCTGAGTACCTGTCACAACCCATCTGAGTAACTGAGTACCTGTCACAGCCCATCTTAGTACCCGAGTACCTTTCACAGTCCATCTGAGTACCTGAGTACCCGTCACAGCCCATCTGAGTACCCGAGTACCCGTCACGGTCCATCTGAGTACTCGAGTACCTGAGTACCTGTCACAGCCCGTCTGAGTAACCGAGTACCTGTCACAGCCAATCTTCGTACCCGAGTACCTGTCATGGTCCATCTGAGTACCCGAGTACCTGTCACAGCCCATCTGAGTACCTGTCACAGTCCACCTGAGTACCCAAGTACCTCAGTACCTGTCACAGTCCATCTGAATACCCGAGTACCTGAGTACCTGTCACAGCCCATCTGAGTAACCGAGTACCTGTCACAACCCATCTTAGTACCCGAGTACCTGTCACAGTCCATCTGAGTACCCAAGTACCTGTCACAGCCCATCTGAGTACCCAAGTACCTGTCACAGCCAATCTTCGTAGCAGAGTACCTGTCACGGTCCATCTGAGTACCCGAGTACCTGAGTACCTGAGTACCTGTCACAGCCCATCTGAGTACCTGTCACAGTCCACCTGAGTACCCAAGTACCTCAGTACCTGTCACAGTCCATCTGAATACCCGAGTACCTGAGTACCCGTCACAGCCCATCTGATTACCTGAGTATCTGTCACAGTCCATCTGAGTACCTGTAACAGCCCATCTGAGTACCCGAGTACCTGTCACAACCCATCCGAGTACCCGAGTACCTGTCACAACCCATCCGAGTACCCGAGTACCTGTCACAACCCATCCGAGTACCCGAGTACCTGTCACAACCCATCCGAGTACCCGAGTACCTGTCACAACCCATCCGAGTACCCGAGTACCTGTCACAACCCATCCGAGTACCCGAGTACCTGTCACAACCCATCCGAGTACCCGAGTACCTGTCACAACCCATCCGAGTAACCGAGTACCTGTCACAACCCATCCGAGTAACCGAGTACCTGTCACAACCCATCCGAGTAACCGAGTACCTGTCACAACCCATCCGAGTAACCGAGTACCTGTCACAACCCATCCGAGTAACCGAGTACCTGTCACAACCCATCCGAGTAACCGAGTACCTGTCACAACCCATCCGAGTAACCGAGTACCTGTCACAACCCATCCGAGTAACCGAGTACCTGTCACAACCCATCCGAGTAACCGAGTACCTGTCACAACCCATCCGAGTACCCGAGTACCTGTCACAACCCATCCGAGTACCCGAGTACCTGTCACAGGGGTCTTCTTCCCTTGTAGGAAGTGCCCCATAAGTAAAATTAATGCACATATGCACAGAAGGACAG
The DNA here is from genome assembly GCF_042186555.1 of Aquarana catesbeiana. Taxonomy (NCBI): domain Eukaryota; kingdom Metazoa; phylum Chordata; class Amphibia; order Anura; family Ranidae; genus Aquarana; species Aquarana catesbeiana. The sequence continues at coordinate 708,173,769 of NC_133324.1, read as the reverse complement.
AGTTGTTTCAGTCCTCTTCCACAAATGAGGAGTTCCCTATTAAACCCTTTATTACCTGTACAACTAGGAATGTCGTGTACATTGTCCGGTGCCCATGTAGGCTTCAATATTTTGGTCACACGATATGGATGTTACATGTGCGATTGAGTGAACATGTGGCCAATATAAAAAAAGGTTTCCTAAGCACAGTTTATCCAAGCATTATGATCTGTGTCATAATCAAGATCCTAGTGGTACTGTGTTTATCACCACTGTGCCTCCAAAAGAGCTGGTGGTGATTCTGCCACAGCTCTCTCCTACACCCCCTCCTCTTCTTCCTCTATGGCCTCTTCTGCAGATTTTTCCTCTGAACCAGCGGTGCTCTGTAAGCGTTCAAGGGGCTACGCAAGCAGTCAGGCTAAAAGATGCCATGCAGTGCTTGAGTTGGTCTGCCTAGGGGGGGGACAGGAGCCACACTGGGGCAGAGATTCTGTCAGGTCTGCAGGGGCAGGCTGAGAGGTGGTTGACGCCATGCCAGCGTCAGCCAGGAATGGTTGTATGTGACAATGGCACCAGCCTTCTCTCCACCCTCCAACAGGGATACTTGACCCATGTTCCATGTTTGGTACACGTCCTGAATTTGGTAGTGCAGCGGTTCTTGAGCAGTTACCCAGGCTTACAGGATCTCCTGAGGCAGGCCAGAAAAGTCTGTGGTCATTTCCGCCAGTCATACAATGCCAGCGCTCAGTTGGATAACATTCCAGGGATGGATGCAGGGTTCAGGAATACAGGACACAAGGTACAGGTACAAGATTCAGGAATACAGGTCACAAGGTACAGGATTCAGGAACACAGGTCAGGGCCATCTGCCGGGTATATATACACACCTCCTGCAATCAGTCTCAGGTGGCACCTGATTGCAGGAGATGTTGGCTCCAGACTGGCAGGAGACACCCGCTGGTGGACACCAGTACTGCGGTTCAAAGATGTGACAATGCCACCAGCAGGTGAAACCTTTCCTGACAGACTCAGAATTTAATGCCTCTGCAAACTTACGCTGCATGGCCTCCCTGATTTTGCAAAGCCTGCGAAAGGACCCTAGGATTTGTGGTATCAAGAAGAGGGCTCATTACGGGATGGCAACCCTTCTTGATCCACATTACAAGGGTAAGGTTGCAGAACTCATCCTGCCTTCGCAGAAGGGAGCAGAGGATGAAATATCTTCAGGACGCCTTGAAGAAAGGATTGTACAACGTATTTCCAGACCCTGGGAAGTTACCATTTCCTGGTGTTGGACAACGTGTTGCTGAGGCTTCGTTCAGTCAGAGGAAAAAGTGGTGGAGTAGGTGGCTGGCTGACCAATGCCTTTAACCTCCCTGGGGTATGATTATGTCAAGAATTTTGTACCAAAAGCGATACAATTTTTTGCACGGAAATTTGGCGTTATGTATCGTAGGCCTGCAATTCTTAGTAAATACTTACTTAAACCTGACCAAACAAGACTCTAGTAGACATCCCATATCTGATAACGTTTGAAAACACAAAATCATGAATTATAATCTAATAAATAATATAATTTTATTCAATAATGTAATACAGAATAATGAAATTTGTCAAACAAAGAAAATTCAATAAACATCCTGAGCGTGATAAATTTTGAAACAAGGTACAGCACAAAGTCCGACGTCACAACCAGAACAATGGAACCTGCTTTCTTTTTGCACTCTTTCCATTGCCATCTCTCTTTGAACAGCAAACCATGCACATCCTGGTAGGTGTGGCCTTTTTTGCAGTTGGCAGTATGTAGTCCATAAAGTGATGACCAGTCAGGCGTTCTGGGTTGGCAACGTCAACAGCACGTCGTCCTGGTCTGTTCACAGCTACTGATGGCGTCTGGTGGTTGGCAAATCTGCTCAGCCACCTTCCAGATGAAATCTGAATGAACAAGAGGCTTGTCACTCTTTGCTCTGTACAGGATATATGCATTCCAAAGGCATTGTTCCAGAAGATGCCTAAAAATCTTATTATAATATTTTTTTTGGCTGTTTGCGCATAGCCGGATAAAATGTCATTGCCTGATCGGCTCTGTCGACACCTCCCATTGTATTATAGTCTATCACGACTTGCGGCTTCAGCACATCTTTCCCACCTTTTGTGTGGACCATGGCAGTGAGGGAATTGTGCACAGTACTCATGAGACACACATCCTTGTTTAGCCATCGCATTGCCATCATCTTACCCTTCTGTCAGGCAACCATTTCTCCAGTTTTTAGTTTATTCTTGGCAAACATAGATGGCATGTCACGTCGGTTAGGCCTAACGGTACCATAGGCATAAGTCTTGTTTTGTAGCAAAACCTCATACAGTTCCGGAGATGTGTAGAAATTGTCCATGGTCACACAATATCCCTGGTTCAGCAATGGCTCCAACAGTGTAAGGACAGATGATGTGGCCATCCCATAGCCGCTGTATCTGGGGTTGAACTTTGTGCCTTTACTGGTGTAAATGACCGAATTCCAGATGTACCCAGTGGATGACTCGCAGAGTATGTAGGATTTGATGCCAAACCGTGCTCTTTTGGATACAATAAACTGTATCCAGCTTAGGCGTCCTTTGTAGGCCATCAAACTTTCATCCATGCTGACGTCCCTTTCTGGCACGTAGGTCCGCTGGAAATTGGTCACAATAATTTGTTATATCTCCCAGATTTTTTTTAGTTTGGGCGCAGGATGCGTGGCCTCATCAAATTCTTCATTGTTCGTGAAGTGGAAATTCTGACATCACGGTGCCAAAAAACGGAGTGGACGGTAACTTATTGGTGGTCCAGTACCATTTCTGGAGCGGTTTTCCCACCACCCCCTGAAGAATGATGAGTCCTAGAAACTGCCAGATGTCCTCTTTGGTCAACGGTTCTCACCTTCTGCTTCTGGAAAACCTGGCATGCAGCGTAGCGGATTGCTGCTCTTTGTAGCGATTTGTCTCTGTGACAATTTTTTCAATTACCTCCTCAGTGAGGAATAATTGCAGGTATGCCAGAGGGTTGTCACTCTCAACATCTACCTTCATCCCAGGTGATCCAGTGAAGGGGAATCTTGGGGGCGCTACCTGGTCCGTTTCGCAGTCTATTGGGCACCAAGTGCACACATCGCTGAGGTCAGGTGCAGGATCATCACCGTTGTCACTTGACAGATCAGTGTCAGACGACAAATCTCCCCACGACTCACTATACTGTTCTGTGAGCAACTCTGTGTCGCTGTCACTCAACTGGTCCAAAAGCGCTTTTTTAGTAAAGTGGCGCTTTGATGCCATGTTTACAAAAATTTTATGGGCACAAATGACAGGAAAATGACAGGCAAGGGACACTGTACAGTAATCTTGTGTCAGATCTGAGATGATACAGTGTAATCCTCTCAGATTACAATGTATCACCTCTTATGTGTGTCACTTTTGAATTTCCCACCCAGTTCCGCTCCCATGTGCCGCTGCTGCTCGCAGGGAAGGGAACTAAGAAGTCAGATGCCGTTCAGATCTCTCGGCGGTGATCTCGCTGGCAATCACAGTGGAGGACGTTGCTGGATCGCCAGGAGAAGGTAAGGAGACTCTGCTGAAGGCTCTGCAACATTCCCTCGAGCGTGACTCAGGGTTACCGCTCCTGGCAGAGAAAATCAACCCTGAGTCATGCTCGGGATTACCGCCAGGGTGGTTTAATAATTTTTCAGTCCTCAGCGCCAAGGTCTGATCGGTTAAAGCATCTGCATTATATGGTGCAGGAATATCTAGGGGCAAGAGCAGACTTGGAGACTTTTCCAACAGAGCATCCACTGGCTTACTAGATCTTAAGCATGGACCACTGGCCAGAACTTGCTCAATATGCAATCGAGCTACTGGCCTGTCCTGCATTCAGCATGCTTTCTGAATGCACATTCAGTGCTGCTGGAGGGTTTGTAACAGATCGAAGATTGCGCCTGTCCACAGACTCCATTGATAGGCTCACATTCACAAAAATGAATCAGTCTTGGATCAGCAGCTATCAAACACCTGATGCTGATGTAACTGATTGAATTTGTTACGGATGTGGGATCCCTTGAAGACTGCCTATGATGACTATCCTATTCCTCCTCAATCTTGATGATGCTAGCTTCAAACAATATTTTTGGTTTAGGGCACCACCACCACCCAAGGCCCAATTTTTCTGTCCCTGTTTAACAATATTAATTTTTGATCTAATATTTCACAACAGGGCCTGTTCCTTCGCCCAACAAGAGTATCTGTGAGGGGTTACAGTGTTGTGGCACCACCACCCAAGGCCTAATTTGTCTGCCCCTGTTTAACAGGGGCATGTAATTACAATTCTTGATCTAATATTTCACAGCAGGGCCCGTTCCTGCACCCAACAAGAGTAACTGTGAGGGCTTACAGTGTTCTGGCACCACCAAAACCAAAGGCCCAATTTTTCTGCCCCTGTTTTACAGGGGCATGTAAATACAATTCTTGATATAATATTTCACAGCAGGGCCCATTCCCGTGCCCAACAAGAGTAACTGAGGGCTTACAGTGTTCTGGTACCACCAACACCTAAGGCCCAATTTTCTGAAGAGTATATAGGGCAGGCCATATAGTATATATACACTGATAATCTGAGTATATAGTGCCTGGGGGACCCCCATGCCATTCTTTAAAACATTTTGGTGCGGGGTTCCCCTTAATATCCATACCAGACCTGAAAGGCTGGTATGGATTTTTTTTTGGTATTTTTATCTATATTGCCGGGATCCGACAATACATTACAGCTGCGAGCAGTTTTAAATGACATTTTTTCCTTTAGAAATGTCATTTTGCTGTGACACGGTTATAAACATGGGAAAGATCCGCTACTTTACAGGCATACTAAGGACACCCCCCAGACACAATATCTAAAGGAATATTTCATTTTTATTGTTTCACTTTAAGCATTACTAAAATCACTGCTCCCAAAAAAAAAAAAAAAAAAAAAAAAAAAAAAAAAAAACAGTTTTTAAAACATTTTTGTGCATTGATACATGTTCCCTGGGGCAAACAATTTTTATGGCAACAACTTGCATATAAGCCTTTAAAATTTTCACTTTCACGTCCCATAGACTTTAACGGTGTTCGCATGTTCGTACAAATTGTTTGGCTGTTTGCATGTTCTGCTGCTAACCGAACTGGGGGGGCGGGGGTGTTCTGCTCAGCAGCAGTGTGAATGTGAACTGATTGCATCACAGTGAAATAAAAAGAGGGTTGAACATGTGCTCAGCAAGTATCAAAGCATAAAAAACATTGATACGTGAAAGAATGCAATATGATTTGCAATGGTATATTAACAGTCCCACTTCATTGTGAAATAAAGTGCTCATGCATAGGTAATAGACATGTGCACACTCAAATATTTTGTTTCGGAATTTAGTTTTCGTCCAAAAAATAAATTTATTTATTTACTCCCGAAATTCGTTTTTATTTACCGTATTTATCGGCGTATAATACGCACATTCATTTTAAGAGGGAAGTTTCAGGAAAAAAAACGTACATTTTTAATAAGGAACTTTGAAGCAAAATAAGGGTCAGTGCCCATCTGCAGCCTCTCCATTGCCATCAATGCAGCCTGATCAATGCCCATCTGCAGCCTCACAAGTGCCATCAATGCAGCAGCCTCACCACTGCCATCAATGCAGCAGCCTCACCACTGCCATCAATGCAGCAGCCTCACCACTGCCATCAATGCAGCAGCCTCACCACTGCCAGCAGTGCAGCCTGATCGATGCCCATCTGCAGCCTAGAGGGGACAGGGAGGGGGCGGGATGAGCGCCGACAGATTACATACAGTGAGAATCTCCTATGATAGACAGAACAGTGGTCCAATGGTGGCCCAGGAGACGGGACTTTCTATTACAGAGGCCGCCAAGTAAACAGGAGATTCTCACTGTATGTAATCTGACGGCGCTCGTCCCGCCCCCCTCCCTGCCCCCTCCGAAGGCAGCTAAAATTGAAGTATTGGCGTATAACACGCACACGCTATTTGCACTCGATTTTCATGGTGAAAAAGTGAGTGTTATATGCCAATAAATACAGTATTTCATTTTTTGTTAAAAATTGCATTTGTCCGAAAATCCAAATTAAGGTCAAATCTGTCATTGAAGGCTTATGGTGTCTGTCGAATGTTCAAAGAAGATTTGATGGAGCAGCTAAACTGTACAATGCCGTATAGTTTACCTGCTCCGTCAAATCTTCTTAGAACTTTCAACAGACACCATAAGCCAAAGTACGTGTGTACTTCGTTCTAGCTATTTTACTGCTCCTCCTCTTTGGTTACAATCAGCCAATAACATTCATCATCATCATTATTTTTATTTATCTTTTCTCCTCTACGTTGAATCTTTTCTCTATGTCGAATCTTTTCTCTCTATGTAGAATAATCTTTGACTAATAGAGTTAAGGTTAGGCACATGCGATCACAGGTTTGATGGACACAGATTGTTATTGTCATCATGTCGAATCTCCTATCTATAGCGAACTGTTGTAGCAACGAAAATGAAAATAAAGCATTTGTTTATGTTGGATTTTTTGTTTTTCGGATTCTGCACTTTAAACGATAACGAAAATACCTGAAATTCGGACGAAAACGAATGCACATGTCTAATAGTTAAGATAAAAGGTGCTCCAATTCAGTGTTCAGACAGAGGTGCCCCACATGGATTTGAGCTCACCCTTATGAATTGACCATCTATTGCTAGTGTGGTCACTTGCGCTTCTGGGGATAAGGTAAACCCTAGATGATGTAATCCAGGTCAGCTATACTTGAAATAGTCCTCCATGGATAGGGAGAGAGAAATGACAGAGGGAGGCTGCCATAGTGTAAAACCATAATTTATTAAAATAGCATGTGATAAAAAATAGGATATACTCACATTTTAAGTTGCCTAAAGCCTCGTACACATGATCAGATTGTTTGCCAACAAAGCATCAGACTTTTGTCCGAAGGGTGTGTGCCAGGAACTTGTCTTGCATACAAACGGTACACAATTGTTGGCTAACAAACACAAACCTAATGACGTAATAAGAGGAATTTCAGCTCTTAAGCTCCACCCTTTGGGCACTTTCTTCTAATGTCGTGTTTGGTGAGCACTGATTCTGAGCATGCGTGTTTTTACTTTGGACTTGTGTGACGGACTTGTGTACACACGATACAAAAATCTGACAACAGATCGTTGTCTGCCAAAAATTTACTAGACTGCCATCCAACATTTGTTGGCGTAAAGTTGGACAACAATTGTCTAAAGGAGCATACTAACGGTCGGATTTTAGGCAAACAGTCTGTCATCACATAATTACCTGACGAAAAACCGATCGTGTGTACGAGGCTTAAGACTGGCACCCGGTATGATCAGCATATATAATAGTATATAAAACAAATGATGTGGCACTTCCTCAATACAAGAAAAAGTGCATAAACTTCAATAAATAAATCATCAACTCTATATTGCAGATACTTAAATGAAGTGACTCACTGCAGATACTTAAATGAAGTGCAAAAACAATTTCAATGAAATATATAAAGTGCTCTATGCAAAAAAAATATGCATATATAAAGTGATTCGTGCAAAAAACTTTAGTGCAAAAAATAAATGTTCATAAAGTGGTGTCACCATTGAAAACGTACACATAAATAATGTTCAAAAATCTTTATAAGTGAAGAGCTTCCACCATCCGTGATTATAGTGTGCCCCAGCCTCTCACCTCAAGAGAAGACCCCTACAGGTCTAGTTGCACCTCTGTTATCACTCTTTAAGTGTCAACAGCCATAGGCTCCTTTTCCTTGAAACACTCATCAACCATAAGCTTCTCAATATACACAGGGAATTCTAATGAATACTTTATATCTCCTCCACTACACGCTCCTCCGTACTAAGCTCACATGCAATAAAATGGATCTCCATGTGCAGAATCTCAATAAAAGTATTTTAATAAAAGCAGCAACTTACATTTAAAATAACATTGTTTAGCTTCAGAAATATAAGGCACTTCCGGTCTCAGTGGTGACATCACCTGGCTCCACCCAATGCATTGCGTCACTAATCAAGGGTGCAAGGTGCCCTGCATGAGGATGGACCACATCCAACTTTGCCTATGAATACAGATGCTGCTGCCCCACTCATAGAGGCATGGGAATGTCTGCCTTCCTCCCTACCTTGTTGGCCTCCAAGACATGATGGGGGGCTTATTATCCAAATTTTATAGATGGGAAATGTAATTGGATGCACTTTATTCAATGAAAAGTTGTATATGGTGCATTTCAAATTGAGGACTGACGCTGACAGAAATGTAAAAACTATAAAAAAGGGGGAACGGGGAAGTGGGCAGAGCTGAGCGGAGCAGACATGCCTGCCTGAAGCTCCTCTCTCAGAGGAAGTTAAAAACCTTATATTATTGGCTGTTTGCAAGACATCCGCACTCAAATAGTACATACCTGTGCCCATTGAGTTCAGGGAGCCGGCATTTTAGCTACAAGTGATCCTCTGTGGGATATGAGGAAGAGAAACTGCAAAACACACCGGCCCATTCTATAGCTAAAATGACACCACCGACATTCTCCTCAGTTACCTCACGCAGCGCTGTGAGAGCCTTAAAAGGCAACAACACAGGTACTGAACAATTCAGAAGAAGAAGAATGGGATTCTGTGTGTAGGGAAGATTCCTCTCAGAGTGAACATATATCCCCAGCAATGTTAAAACAAAATTAAAACATGCTTTAAAAGACCTTAAAGCATACTTCTGACCACATAACCACTAGTCTCACTAAAGAAATTAGGGAGCTTGGCCATCACTTGTCAGAGCTTGAAACACGTGTTGATGACACGGAAAACTATACTGTGAACTATATAGCAGAGATTGAAAATCTCAAAGATGAAAATTTAATGCTGCAGACCCATTTGGAGGATTATGAAAACCAAGAAATGCCCACAAAATGACCCCATTTTGGAAAGCAAACACCCCCAACGTATAATCTATGAGGCATAATAAGTCTTTTGAACGGTTCATTTTTTTTCAGAAGTTTTCGGAAAATATGGGAAAAAAAAAAAAATGAACACACTTTTTTTTTTTTTTTTTTTTTTTTTTTACACAAAGTTGTCCATTTATAAGCCATTTTCAACACATAGCATGTACATAGCAAAAATGACACCCTAAAATACCTTCTGCTACTCATCCTGAGTATAGCGATACCACATGTGTGAGACTTTTACACAGCGTGGCAACATACAGAGGCCCAACATCCAAGTAGCACCTCCAGGCATTCTAGGAGCATAAATCACACATATAATTTCCTGACTACCGATCACATTTCTGAAGGACCTGCATATTTCTAACACATAGCATATACATACCAAATAACAAAAGATTACCTGTGGTTTTAGTAGTCCAGTGGTCCACAGAGGAGAGCATCGGTCCAGGGATGTGGTCAGTGACAGCAAAAGCAATCGTCCAGGCAGCAGGCAGGAATACTGTCCATAGTTAGTACAGGCAGAAATACTGTCAGCACAGCCAAAGCACAGCCAAAGCATTGGTCCAGGTAGCAGGCAGAGATGTCCAGGCAGAAATACTGTCCATAGTCAGTAGAGGCAGCAGGCAGAGATATGGTCAACACAGCCAAAGTGTTGGTCCAAGCAGCAGGAAGAAACAAAGTCCATAAAGTCCTGGATCATTATAGGCAGTGATATGGTCAGCACAGCCAAAGTATTGGTCCAGGCAGCAGGAAGGACCATCAAGCTTAGGGCCAGGGGGACAGGGGTAGATGCTTCCCCCACCCAAATATCTTTGAAGCCTCAGGGCAACCAGGCCCTGTTCTGGGAACACAGAAAAACAAAAACTGATTTTCTCTACGCTATTCTGAAGCCCCTCACATATGTCCAAGTGGCATGCAAAAACATGGTCAATTAACAGGCCGAGGTTGGGGTACGTGGAAGTCGGAAATGTGGTTAAAATGGCAGGCGAAGGGGCGTGGCCTGGCATAGAATGGAGTAGGGTAGGATGTGGACCCCGGTTCAAAACAAACAGAAGAAATCCTTTTCCACCCCTCAATGCTCATCCAGACATCCTCCTTGAAAAGATGACAGGTATGCTCGGCTTTAATTTACAGGCCGATGTGCCTGCGCCCTAGTGACAGAATACAATTTTTACACTTTCTTTTTTTTTTTTACATAGGTTATTAGCTGTTTTTGTTCTGGACACTAGATGGATCGTTTCTACTGAAATTGGAGACATTACTCTGCATACACATGGGGTACAGTCTTTTAGTATATATAGAAAGTGTACATATTTTGTTTCTATATTCTGCTTTCTTGTCCTTCACAATGTTACGGGAAGAAAAGGGACATGTTTACATTCACATGTACATTTTTATGTACCTTTTTTTCAAGTCGCTACTCTCCTGCTGGAGAGCAGATGGATCCCTCCTCCCTGCATCTCCATCTGATGGGACTCGCCAAGTGGCCTCAAATTGTCCAAGACTTTTGTCTAGGACTCCTGAGTAGTCTATATTGCTCAGGTGTATTGACTCTGTTTTTTCTTTTTTATTACTTCAGACCCCTCCTGGGTCTCACCAAAATTGGTTTGTGTTTTTTTCTTTTTTTTTTCTATTGTCATTTTTTATTTACGTATTTCCATGGTCTGTTACAAATTCATATATCTCTATACAGGTATAGGGCAATATTTCCACTAAGAGAGCTACAGTTGCATCGGTATAGGGTCTCTATCTGCAACTACATTGTCAATATACTATGGCGTTAAAAATATTATCACATATAGTTAAGGGCATACACTCCATCAAGAAGTGATGGATTGCCCTTAACCACTGGGCACTTAAACCCCCTTCCTAACCAGACCAATTTTCAGCTTTCGGTGCTCTCACACTTTGAATGACAATTACTCAGTCATAAAACACTGTACCCATATGAAATTTTTGTCCTTTTTTCACACAAATAGAGATTTATTTTGGTGGTATTTAATCACCGTTGGGTTTTTTATTTTTTGCACTATAAAAGAAAAAAAGACTGAAAATTTGGTAAAAAAATGAATTTCTTTGTTTGTTATAAAATTTAGCAAATTAGTAATTTTTCTTCGTAAATTTTGGCCAAAATTTATACTGCTACATATCTTTGGTAAAAATAAGTACAACTTGGTGTATATTATTTGGTCTTTGTGAATGTTAGAGAGTCCAAAAGCTATGGTGCCAATATCTGGAAATTGATCACACCTGAAGTACTGACGGCCTATTTAAATTCTTGAGACCCTAACATGCCAGAAGAGTACAAATACCCCCCAAATAACACCTATTTGGAAAGAAGACATTCCAAGGTATTTGAAAAGATGCATGGTGAGTTTTTTTTAAATTGTCATCTTTTCCCACAATTCTTTGCAAAATCAAGATTTTTTTTCTTTTTTTTTTTTTCACAAAATTGTCATATTAGAAGGTTATTTCTCACACACAGCATATGCATACAACAAATTACACCCCAAAACACATTCTATTACTCCTGAGTATGGCGATACCACATGTGTGAGACCTTTACACAGCGTGGCCACATACAGAGGCCCAACATGCAGGGAGCACCTCCAGGCGTTCTGGAGCACCCAGGCCAATTCTTATATTTCTCTCCTACATGTAAAAATAATAATTTATTTGCTAGAAAATTACATAGAACCCCAAAATATATAATATATATATATATATATATATATATATATATATATATATATATATATATATATATATATATATATATATTTTTTTTTTTAGCAAAGACCCTAGAAAATACAATGACGGTTGTTGCAACTTTTTATCTCGCATGGTATTTGCGCAGCAATTTTTTGAACGCTTTTTTTGGGAAAAAAAAACTGTTGTGCTTTAAAAAAAACAAAACAGTAAAGTTAACCCAATGTTTTTGCATAATGTGAAAGATGAAGTTACGCCGAGTAAATAGATGCCTAACATGTCACCCTTCAAAATTGCACACGCTCGTGGAATGGTGCCAAACTTCGCTACTTAAAATTCTCCATAGGTGACGCTTTAAAATTTTTTACTGGTTACATGTTTTGAGTTACAGAGAAGGTCTAGGACCAAAATTATTGCTCTCGCTCCAACGTTCACAGCGATACCTCACATGTGTGGTTTGAACACCGTTTTCATATGTGGGCCGGACTTATGTATGTGTTCGCTTCTGCATGCGAGCACATGGACAGGGGCACTTTAAAAAATTTTTTATTGTTCATTTTACTTTATTTTAGTTTGACACTTTTTTCCCCCCAAAAAAATTTTTGATCACTTTTATTTCTATTACAAGGAATGTAAACATCCTTGTAATAGGAATATGGCATGACAGGTCCTCTTTACAGTGAGATATGGGGGGTCAATAAGACCCCACATCTCACCTCTAGGCTGGGAAGCCTGAAATAAAAAAAAAAAAAAAAAAAAAAAAAAAAAAAAAGATCCTGGCTTCGATTGTAGCGGTGAGTCGGTAGAAGCACCGGAGGGTGGCGGGAAGGGGGGCGTCCCCTCTCACCTCCCATAAGAATGATCAAGCAGTGGAACAGCCACTATGATCATTCTTATGGTGTAGGGAATCGCCGGCTGAAAAAGCCTTTATCTGAATGATACCTGTAGCTGCAGGCATCATTCAGATATCCCCACTCAAAGTCAAGGACGTCATATGATGGTGGGCGGGAACTGGTTAAAAATTGCAGAGTATTGCAGAGTATTGCAGGGGCATAATGCAGAGTATTGCGGGGCATAATGCAGAGTATTGCGGGGCATAATGCAGAGTATTGCGGGGCATAATGCAGAGTATTGCAGGGTATATTGCAGGGATGGCTGAGCATGGAGGGATGGATGGATGGATGTGACTGCAATTGTCACTGAGCACCGCTGTGGGCACTACACATGCAGCCCACAGCGGTGCTGCCATCCGATCCCTCCCCCTCTCCCCTCGCACTGTACCAATCGGTACAGAGAGGGGAGGGAGGAACCGGCGTCATGACATGATGCCGGTCTGTTTACATGCGATTGCTCCATCATTTGACAGGGCGATCGCATGGTAAACGGCCGCGATGAGCGGCCGTTTACCGTGATCCGTGATGCGCCGGATCCTCTGGCTATGGCCCGGTCGGCAAGTGGTTAAAGACTTTAAAAGGTCGAATGCTGATGTTGTGCTGATTCAGGAGACTCATTTCCGAGCTGGGGGTTCGAAGAAATTTGCATCTAAACATTTTCCTAATTCTTATATGGCATCTGACACTACTGGCAAGGCTGGAGTTGCTATACTAATTAAAAAATCCTGCCCTATTAAGATCAAAGACAAGTACATCGACCCCCACGGGAGGTTTGTCATCCTGGTGTGTGAATATTTGTCATCTAAGTTCACGCTGGTAAATATATATGCACCCAACTCTGGACAGACTGTTTTTCTAGAGAAGTTTTTTTGTAAGCTGCAGCAATACTCTCGACCCCTTATGATAATAGGGGGTGATTTTAATTTAATTATGTCCCATAGAAGAGATAGACACACTCTTTGGGGACACTCCATCTCAGAGGGTGATCTCCCAGGCCACCTCCTTTAGGAAATTGATTAGGTCTCATCGTCTGTTAGATGCCTGGAGAATTAAACACCCTACACAAAAGCAATATTCTTTCAATTCCATGGCTCACAAGATGTATTCTAGACTGGACCATTTCTTTGTCACGTCACCTCTACTCCCCCATATAATTGATGCCAATATCTTGCCTATTACGTGGTCAGACCACGCCCCTATTTCACTAGACCTTTTACTGCAAAACTCTAACACTAAGACCTGCCACTGGCGGCTTAATGAACACCTTCTTAACTCCATGCCTATTAGGGAGAGACTGACCAAATTTTTCAAACTGAATGTAGGCTCCTTAAAAAAAGTCTCGACACTTTGGGAGGCTCACAAGACCTGTTTTCGCGGCTTCTGCATTGCTGAGGGCTCCTGCCTGAAGAAGGATAGCGAGGGTCATCGGATATCTCTATTAGCTGAACTGAGGCGCGGAGCGTGGTCTTGTGGGCTCGCCAACAGTTGAGGGCCTCTGCAGGATAGTGGCACTAAGAAACCAGCTAAAATCACTAGCATATAGTAAAGCAGCAAAATCCCTAATATGGGCTAAACAAAAATGTTATGAATTCTCAAATAAGCCACATAGAATGTTAGTTAATAAGCTACACCCACGACCGTTTCATTCTTTCCCTGAATTATTAATTCAAAAAAATGGCAAGCTTACCCACTGTCCTCAAACTATGACTAAGACCTTTGGAGACTTCTATAGGGAGCTTTATAACTGTCTTACATCCGAAAAACATTTTAAGTTCACGCAGGATAAATTTGACCATTTTTTTTAAAGACCTATCCTTGCCTAAACTAACATCTTCAGACCTAGAGAAACTTAATGCACCTATTTCCCCTGAGGAGCTAGCTAGAATAGTCAAAGGTCTTCCCCTACACAAGGCCCCGAGTCCTGACGCACTAACAAACCTCTATTACAAAACCTTTTTGCCCACCTTAATGCCACATATGTTGAATCTCTTTGGTACGTTATTACAAGGTGATATCCCACATACTCAGTTCACTCACTCCTACATATCAGTCATTCCAAAACCAGGAAAGGATCCCTCTGTACCCAATAACTATAGACCCATAGCCCTATTTAATTCAGACTATAAAAGATATTCACTAAAATTTTGTCATCTAGGATATCCCAATTCATACCAAAATTGATCAATAGAGATCAGGTGGGTTTCATGCCCTCCAGACATGCTGGTGATAACACAAGGCCTATCATAGACCTGATTGATCTGTTGAACAAATTCCCTCGCCCAGCCCTTATTTTGAGTTTAGATGCCCAAAAGGCGTTTGATCGCCTAAGCTGGCCCTATATGTTCTCTACGCTTTTGAGATTTGGATTTCAGGGTCCTTTCCTTGAAGCTATACGGGCCTTATATACTCATACATCTGCACAGGTGTAGATGGCCTCCTTTTTATCCCCTTGTTTTTCCATGTCAAATGGCACTAGGCAGGGGTGTCCTTTATCTCCCCTCATTTTCATCCTCTGCCTGGAGTCCATGGCTGAGGCAATAAGGTTCCATCCTGACATCTGGGGGGTGGTGATGAGACAAAGGGAGTACAAGTTATCACTCTTTGCCGACGACATTCTTTTGACACTGACGAATCCCGTCATTTCACTATCATTACACGCTCTTTTGAATATATTTGGGTCCATATCAGGATATAAAATTAATACTACCAAGACTGAAGTGCTTCCTTTGCATATTCCACCAGATACCCTAACGCAACTTAAAAGCACATACCCCTATAAATGGTGCTCTCAAGCTCTCACATACCTGGGTATTAAGCTTACCTCCTCTTATTTTAGCATATACTCCACTATCTTCCCCCCTTTGTTTTCGGGATATATAGCGATGCCTTCATCAGTGGGCCACATATCCTATCACCATGCTAGGTAGAATTAACGTCCTGAAAATGTCAGTGTTACCACGGTCACTATATTTCTTTGAAACTCTACCAGTAGCAGTACCTATTAGTCAACTTTTGAAATTTATTTGGAATAATAGGACGCATCGGATAGCTAGCTCTGTGGTTTTCTCCCTAAAATCCCAAGGAGGCTTAGGGGCCCCTGACATAATCAGGTACTATTATGCCTCCCATCTTCGGGCGGTGATCTCTTGGTCCTGTCAGAAGGCCCCAAGTTGTTGGTCTGAAATTGAGAGGGGTGCTATATATCCGGTTCACCCTTGCTCTATGGTGTGGTCCTGCTCCCTGTTAACTGATCCTGTATTGAAACATATGTGCTTACCACCAATGATATTTACCTTGTCCTTATGGGGTAAATGTGTGTCGAAATACCCACTCTCCTCAGCTTGTCCCCCCCTATGCAATATATTGTTGAATCCGGTTCTACCAGATAGCCTAGCCTTTGGGCGATTATTGCCTTGGTTGCAGACTCCCCTCTTTCAGTTACGCAATCTGGTACATCCGGTCTCACGCAAATTCTATACCTTTGCTACATTGCAAGAAAAATTTTTGATCCCTCAAAATCTATTTCTATCTCCAAATTAGACATTTCTTCCACTCACTATCCCCGACTCTAACCTTGGACATGCCCACTCCCTTTCAACACCTATGTGCTGAGGGCCCTCACCAACTTCATTTAATATCCTCTATATACCATATCTTACATGAATCCACACAGGTACTACCTGAATCTCACCTATATATGCGAAAGTGGAGTGTATTACTGGGACGTTTTATCCCCATGAAGCTATGGGCAAAAATAGGGGTATCAACTTTTAAGTCTTCCGAATGTGTTGCCCAGAGAGAGACGGCGGTAAAGATCCTGATGTTCTGGTACAGGACCCGGAGCGTATTCATCATATAGATCCTTCCCTCTCATCTAGGTGTTGGAGGTGTGGTACGGAGACAGGCTCACACTTTCATATTTTTTGAACCTGTTCGCTTCTACAGGCATTTTGGATAGAAATACAATGAACACTTCAGTCCGTAACAGGCCTACACCTCCCCTTAGACCCTAATCATTACCTACTGGGACTCCCCTTTCCAGGCATTTCCAAACCAACTAAACGTTTGATCTCCTATATTCTCCTGGCTGCTAAGAGGGTCATCCCAGTGTGTTGGTTGTCTACTACCCCTCCATCTCACCTGCAGTTCCTTCAAACTGTAGCAGAGATTACGAGAATGGAATTCCTCACGGCCAAGGTACACGATTTGGTTTCTCAATTTAATAAAATTTGGGAGCCCTGGGACCAATCGCAATACGGAGACCATGTGAGCTGAATGATGTTGGAATAATTAAGGTAGAAAGACTGTGTTCCTCTACATTTGTATTTCTGTCTCCTTTTCTCTGGATAATGTGCTTGTACTGATCCTTTCATTGTGAGATGCTACTTATGTTTATATACCCGATGAAGTTGGCCTTTGCCATTTGTTAACTACTAATGTCCTCTACTCATGGTACGTTAGAAACTCCTAATACAGACCCTTGGAACCTGTTTTTATATCCTAAACCTATTTGTACTTATATTTTGTATTTGT
Organism: Aquarana catesbeiana; assembly: GCF_042186555.1. Lineage (NCBI taxonomy): Eukaryota > Metazoa > Chordata > Amphibia > Anura > Ranidae > Aquarana > Aquarana catesbeiana. Next base: position 708,156,639 of record NC_133324.1, on the reverse strand, counting down.
TCTTTCATTTTTATTATTATTTCCTTGCTTTCTCCTTTTTGTTTTTTTTTTATTTTTGGATGTACAATTTGTGACATACATGTTATATCTATAATGTGTTTTTTTTTTCAAACAAAATTACAATTATAAAAAAAAAAAAAAAAAAAAAAAAAAGAAGAATGGAGTAGGATGTGCTAGGAGGGGTGTAGCCTGGCATAGAATGGAGTAGGACGTGCTTGCTTTGTGCTCCGTCCAATACTCTTTTCCCCGCTTATCCTGTACTCCAGAAATATCCTGCATTAGCCTAGCGGGACCCCCTGAGGACCCTGAACACCCGCAGCCAGCATCCGACCATATTGCGGCCTCCACAAGTAGGAAAGACCGCAGCTTCGGCCTAGTCTTGGAAGTCCACGGCCATCTTGCTACACCCGGCCTGCGGACCAGAATTACCTCCTGCTCGCGCCCTGTACCAACCCAGCAGGACCCCTGGAAGACCCTACACATCGGCAACAGAGGCTTCATTACCCTCCCACCATACAGAAGCCACACACGAGGGTACCACACCCAGAAAAGACCGCGGCTTTGGCCTAGCTCTGGAAGTCCACGGACATTTTACTTCACCGGGCCTAATATTCAGCACTACCTCCAGGCCCTTTTGCCTCATGGCCCTATACCTGTCAAAATACTCTAATTAGCCAAATACAGTGAGGAGGGGGACCACCGTGGATATAAGATATGACTCGCCAAAAACACCGAAGGCCGCCCTGGTGAAGTTAAACCAATAATCGCCACCAGGAAAAAGGAAAGTGCTGCTGAAGATGGTGAAGCGAGCAGGACGCTCCGGGCAGCAACACAGCAAGAGTGCTCGAGGCAATCACATTCTGCCAGACATCTTTAACAGTCCAAATAGAGGAGGTCAAGGTAGATATTTGGCTTATCCGACAGGACTTCCAAAAACGACGTGAGCGGGTCACCACAGCTGAGACCCGCATAGGCGTGGCGGAGGATGCCTTAACGCAACTCCAGATCAACTCGGATAATATGCAGCTCCAAATCAACCAGATCCTGAGCAAACAAGACAACATGGAGAATAGGCTCAGGAGGTGCAACCTCCGATTCATCTGGCTCCCCGAGGGATCTGAGAAAATAGATCCCACCACCTTCCTGGAGCAACTTCTTGTTGACACCTATGGCCGCAAGGCCTTCTCCCCCACCCTGGCGGTGGAGAGGGCTCACTGTATGCCCGCCAAACCTCCTCCCCACGGAACTCCCCCTCGCAGGTTCATAGCGAAATTCTTGAACTACAAAGACAGAGATGCAGCTCTGTGCATGGCTAGGGAAAAAAGGTAACATCCACCTTGGAAACTCTAGGATCGCCATCTTCCCTGACTTCTCAGCCGAGGTTCAGCGCCGCCTCCAGGGCTTCATGGAGGCGAAGAGGAGGCTCCATATACAACATCTCAAATATTCTATATTGTTTCCAGCTCATCACCGGGTCGAGAGAGATGGCCGAGTGTTCTTCTTTGAGAATCCTGAGCAAGTCCTTACCTGGTTGGAGCGCCCAGAGCCCTCCAGAAGGGCAGCGGAGTGACCTGGCCAAACATGTTCATCGGCACTACTGATCATTGGTCGCCATTACCCACATATTGCACACCGTCATGAGAGTCTGCAAATGCACTGAAACCTGGTATGTTACTTTCTTGTTGTTCCCCCTTGGTTGCCCACGGCACACACCCTTTTGCTCCTCACCCTTGGAATCTCCTGAGACCCCCCTTTGCCTTCCCATGCCTTAAATTCCATCTTCCTACAACTTGCAAATAGGGTCTCCTAAATACAGGGCCTTCTATTGACTGGTCGGTCCCTAGACATGCACTGGAGATTATAATCACGGAGCACAATCAGTCCTACATCCCATTTGCATAATACAGAAAATATTCACTCCCCAGCAACCGGAGCAGGCATCCCTCTAACATGTGACTGCAGCGCTTTGGTTCCCATTGACCCCATGCTGTACTTTTGGTTCACAGTACAAGAAGAGCCTGTTGCTCTTGATTCGTAGGCCTCATGTCACCTTCACCGTTCATGCAGACCAATCACCGCAGTCTATTCACATAGCAGCAGGACACTCTGCATTTACCCGCTCCCGGTTGTCATTTACTTTTTGTTTTGGGTACATACCCCCATCGGTTGGGGAAGATGTAGGATGGGGAGGGGGGGAAGCGGAAGGTTAGTTTGTACTTGATGGAATGCAATACAAGTGAATAATGATAATGTATAGATGGCAAACCTTTTATTTACATGATATGCACAATGTTTTCACACTAGACCAGGAATGTGGATCATATGCCCAACTGGGTGAGGGACAGGCCAATTCTGTTACACAATATGTCTCAATCTCTGACCTATGGCCTCGATAAAACTGCTTACTTGGAATGTATGTGGGATTGGGGACAGGGTAAAGAGAGCTATAGTTTTCTCATTTTTTAAAAAACAACGTGCCGACATTGTGGTGTTGGTGGAGACATGTGGAGGGTCGGCTTCAGATGGCACTCCGCCGGCCATGGATCGGGTGGGCCTATCATTCATCCCACTCCTCCCATGCATGCGGAGTCTGTGTCTTGATTGCCAAGAAGGTACATTTTGAGCTATGTGATGTTAAGTCTGACCCACAGGGACGATATGTTTTTCTTTCTGTTAAATTATATGGTGAACCCTTCCTTTTTATGGCATTCTATGTACCTCGCCCATTTAGTTTCACTATAGTTACAGAGGACTTGCTGTACATGGCTCATCATCCTTCGACTCTTTGACACTTGGTGCCTTAAGTTCCTGCTCAATCGAGCTTACTCATGTTTCTTGGCCAATCATAATACCATGTCCCGCATAGACTTCATACTTATCTCCAATACCCTTGCCCCAAGGTTGCTGAGAGCGGAGTTTTCCCCTAGACTACTTTCAGACCATAGCCCATACTGATTAGCCTTTCCATCCCAACAGACAAACTGCTTTGTACGTGGCGCCTAAATTCATTCTGGCTCACTCTGCTGTCAGAGGATGATGAGCTTGGTGACAGTTGGAGAACCTTTTTTTAGAGAATGACAGATCTGCATCCCCAGACAATGTGGGAAACCTTTAAATTACACGCACGCCTAACTCTGACCTCCTGCATCAACAGGCTGAAGGCTAATTCAACAGCCGAACTGGACGGGGCAATGCGAGATTTGTCCTCCTCTGAACAGGGTTACATAACAGACCCCTCTCTTGCTGCAGCTGCCCAACTCAAGTTACAAACCAGAGGTGGTCAACCAGCTTCAGCACGAGACAGCCAAGAGAAAACTTTTCTTTCCCAGACAAAAATTATTTGAGTATGGGGAGAGAGCGGGTAAACTGTTGGCCTATCTAGCACATAGCGAAGATAGATCCCCTACTGTCATTTTACTTACTCTCCCCAATGGGGAGAAGATTACAGAATCCTGAGCTGTCACCACCAAATTTAGAGACTTCTTTACTCAGCTTTACACGTCCCAGGTCTCCACGACTGAAGCCCAACTAGAGGATCTACTAGCGGGAATCACCTTCCCACGGTTAAATGACACCTAAATGGCTATGCTAGACGCACCTGTTACACTAGATGAAGTAACCATGGCAATCGTGAGCTTTGCCGGATCTAAGGCCCCAGGTTCAAATGGGTTACCCATAGAATTCTACGCCCAATACAGTGAGATACTTACTCCCAAATTATTGTCCCTCTATAACCACCTATTCGATAGCTTCACCCTACCCCCATTGATGAGCAAGGCAGTTATTATACTCATTCCTAAACTGGGCAAAGACCCGGGCCTCCCGGAATCTTACAGACCCATATCACTCCTCCAGGTAGATATAAAGATTTTGGCCAAGTACTTGCCCTTCGCCTTAACCAAGTGATAATAACCTTGATCCATGCAGACCAAGCTGGATTCATGCCGGGACGTAACACCACCTTCAATCTCATAAAATTGTATATTAACCTGCAAGCGACACATACTAATGTGGGGTCCCGGGTAGTGGTGGCTTTGGACACCGCCAAAGCCTTTGACTCAGTGGAGTGGAGATACCTTTGGGGATGCCAACGTAGCTTTGGATTCGGACCTAATTTTATTAAGTGGGTTCAATTATTATATTTGGTGCCCAAGGGTAAGGTAGTGGTCAATGGGATGACCTCCCAGACATTTGACTTATCCAGGGGCACTAGGCAGGGCTGCCCACTGTCTCCACTCCTTTACGCCCTGGCAGTGGAGCCTCTTGCCATCTCCATCAGAGAAGACCCCGAGATTCAGGGTCTCTGCCTTGGATCCCTGACTGAAAAAGTTAGTCTATACGCAGATGACACATTACTATATCTAGCTCAAACTCAATTCCCCAACCTTTGCCACAGTCTGCCCCCAATGTCATTATGGCAGTAGTCAAGGGGGACGATCCACAAAAAGATGATCTCAGAGTTTTATGTTATGCTCCTAATCCCAACATCAACCACGCTAGCTTACAGTAAAAAAGTATCCCAAACAGGTGGGGAAAGAAAAAAGCAGGGTTGAATGGAAGAGCAATGACCAAGTTTAAATAGCAAAAGGTAGCAATTTATTGGCATGAACACATATTAACAGGTAGCAGGGTGATGACCCAGTGCAGTACTGTAATTATAAAAGTGACACCGACCACCTGTGAGGGTGGATCTGCCGCGTCTACAGACAGGGGGAACAGAAAGACATAAAACAAAAACATGTAACAAAACAAAACCAGCGTCCGCACGCACAATGAGTTGTCAGTCCTGTTGTCCAATGAGGCATAAAGGAGCCAATGCTGAGTAGGGCTACAGGGCTGACATCAATCCCAGAGGTGGAGGGGGAAGGAGGAAGGGCAGGAAGCTATGGGAGGGATCTTGAAATGTCCATAAAGCATCTGAGAGCTGATAATTGTGTCAAAAATTATCTTGCTGATGTACATCAGATAGTGTGTCCGTATAGTCTACAGTGGAGGGACATGTAGTACCTAGGTATCCTGCTGTGTCGAAGTGCATCACAGTCGTAGCAGCAAGTAGCAGGAAACAGTCATCAACTTGTAGAGATTTCAATACATCGGGCTGTATAGACAAGGCAGTAGAAAGACCAGGTTACTTTACCGGTTATCTCAGACTGGTGCCATCGTGCATGTACAAAGGCTGGCGTCCTCCGCGCAGAATTGCTGCACCGCTATGTGGTATTCAAGGTCCTTGTGCAGAGTGCACATAGCTTGACATTCCTGAGAGGTTCAAGTGGTCATTTCGGTATGCAGTCTCAGCGGTCTCCTCTTCCGTTCCTCCTTAGTACCCTATGATCACATGATCGGATTTCTCCCATAGAGTCATGTGCCCCTGAGCACCAATAGGGAATGGTGCCTAAGCGTGGCGTCCAGGCGGAAATGATGTAACGTGTTTCACAACTAAGAGTGTGTAGCTTCGTCTGACGTGTAGCTAGCTTACAGCCTTAAACCAAGATGGGAAAGAGAGGTGGGCCCATTAGAGGATGAGGAGTGGAGTGAGGCACTGGATTCATGCAAGACTGTATTCCCCAAACTTTCGGACAGGTTGACCCAGTTGTACATATTGCACCGAGCATACCTTACCCCCCTAAGAGTTACCTGCTTTAGGCAACAGTCTTCTACCTTGTGTACAATGTGTAACCAGGAGACGGGCACATTCTTCAATTTAATTTGGACATGTCCGGTCCTTCAGAGTCTATGGAAGCAGATTGTAGATTTCCTCCATGATGACATGGGATCCCCTCTGACCCTCGACCCCAAACAATGCCTCCTGGGGATAGTCCCCGACCCTGAGATAGACAAATTCACTAAAACATTCCTGCATGAAACATTGGTTTTCTACCAGGAAAATTATAGCCAGACAGTGGATGAGACCCATTCCCCCCAGCTTCAATGACTGGAAGCACACTTCCCTACAAGAAATTCATATACATCAACAGAGGTTGTCCAGACAAGTACAACAAAATTTGGGATAGGTGGCTTGCGTCCGCGGAAAGGCCACAACCCTTCCCAACGAGCAATCTCATGAGTAGTATAGACAGAAGGTTTTCCACCCAATTGATAGTCGCTGAGTTCATTGTTTAGTTTGCATGAATGCCTGCCATGTTGTGTTTACATGTTCATAAGCCATATAGCTTTGTTATATGCATTTCCCCAGAATTGCTTTATAACCTGCAGAAAAATGTTTAAACTTTAAATTGTTTCAATAAAACTTTTTTTTTTTTTCGAAAAAAAACGTCAGGCGAAGCCATCGCCTGTAAACAGGACAGGGTCAGTTAACATGGAGGGTAGAAACATGGTAGCAGGCAAATGATCCACACAGGTATTTGAAATAGCTGTCTGTTACTAATAAGGAGAACTAATATCTGATAGATGTGTGATAATTTCTGAAGCAATCACCGATATGCAGACCAGGTTGGGAGGGACATTGGGGACAATAATAGCTGATACCTCTTCTAACTCCTTCACTGCTGCATACACAACATCTCTTTTGGCATCTTCTTCCGGATTCTGCGGGGGGAATGTTATAGGGAAAATTTTGCCAATGAAGTTGACTCACAATACCAGATTGAATGCTTCCTGGGGCAGGTCCTTGCTGGTAAATCAGGGCAGTGACAACGTCTTCAATATATTTTGAGGTAGATGATGGGTTGGTTTTCTTGATAGCAGACAAACGAATTGAACAGGGCCATATGAAAACAGATGAAATGCAATTTTCTTATACTAATAATGGGACTTGCATGTTGACAAATATGGTTGTAGCATCTGATAATTTAAATCCACCCCCCATATACAGATTGTAGCCATTGACACATTCAGGCTTTACTACGGGGCCACATCTTCTCTGAATCTCTACCAAGGTGTCATTGTGGATGGTAGTCATCATATGAAACTCTGTGGGAAGCCCTTCCTATTTTTTCGGAAGGTACCGCAGGCCAGGGTTTGTTTACGATACAGGTGGCAGAAAAGGGGCAACTGCTGTAGTAATTGTCTACATATAAGTAGTATCCTTTTTTGAACTGGGGTATGCAAGGTCCCAGACAATTTTACCACTGGTTCCTATATACTGTATGTGGGGCACTCATGGGGCTGGAGCTGGAGCTGGGAGTCTGTCTTCATAAATCCGGAAGTTGTATACATATCCAGTGGCTCAATCACACAATCTGTTCAATTTCAACCCATACCCGGCCCTCTTGGGATATACTGCTTGAACTTTATCCAGTAAAGTGGATAAGGGATTCATCTACACAAATATTTTGGTCGGGGATAAACACTTCAGAAAATCGTTTGGAAAAAGAATTTATTAGGGGGCAAATCTTATACAATTTTTTAGTGGTTGGGATGATCTTGGGGAGGGCCCTGTGAGTTATCGTTGAAATGTAGGAAACGCATAATCATATCGTAACGTGTCCTGGACATGACAGCAGAATATATAGGCCTGTGGTGAATGGGGTTGGTGGACCAGTAGGCATGCAGTTAATTTTTTTTGTAAGCCCCATATTAAAAGTAAGGCCCAAAAACAATTTGAATCAGTCTAGTGTGAGACGTTGTCAATGGAACATATACGGCGTAGGAAGAATTGGGTTTGCAACAATAAATTGCTCTGCATAGAGATTTTTTTGGTCCACCATGTACTGCAACATATCTTCAGGGAAAAACAAATAAAAAAAGTCCAGTTGTGAAAAATTTGAAGTGTTGGGCTGCACATCTGGCTGTGCGGTGAAAGGGGGGATTATAGCGGATCCTGAGTTGGCAGGCAACCATAAGGGGTCTGCCAGGGCATCAGGAGGGGAGGACTGGTCCTAGATTCTTTGGGTTGGGCGTGTACTTCCAGTACTGGTACTGGGCTCTTCGTCCTGGGGTCTGGTGCTGCTGGTGGTAGGCAGGTCTTTTGATCTTGGTCCTGATCTCCTTATTCTTTTAGGAGGGATGGTTTCCTCCTCTGACTTGGACTCCGATCCACTACCCTCTACTGGCTCGTATTCCGAACCAGAATTGGATGATGGGAGCTCCCCGATGCTTTCATCATCTGACATGGTAAGGATGTAATATGCCTCCTCAGCTGTATAAACTGTTTGAGACATGATGGAGGTAATTTTGGTGGGCCTGTGTGAAGGAACTGGTGGTGGTACTGACGTCTCACTGATGGGCCTGTGTGACAGAACTGACAGGCCTGTGTGAAGGTACTTGTGGCTGGGCTGTGCGGCGGTACTGATGGCAGTACTGTTGGTGGTACTGATGGCGGTACCAATGGCGGTATTGGTGATGGCCTGTGTGACAGATGGGCTGTGGCAGATGGGCTGTGGCAGATTCAGATGGTACTGATGGCGCGACTGATGGCGGTACAGATGGCAGCCTGTGAAAGATTTAGATGGTACTGATGGCGGTACTGATGTCGGCCTGTGTGACAGATGGGCTGTGACAGATTCAGATGTTCTGTGTGACAGGTTCTCTTTAGTGGGGGGCCATGTTATGCAGACAGTAATAAAATAGTAAATTGTAACACTCACAGATCTCTCCTCTCTCCTCACACGATCAGTGTGTGAGGAGAGAGGAGGAGAGATCCCTGGAAACCGCCACAATGTTTATACTTGTGACCAGCTGTGATTGGACACAGCCAATCACATGGTAAACAGCCAATTTTATTGGCTGTTAATCCTGATCAGGGATGAGCTGTGTCCGAGGGACAAGCGTCATCCCCGATCGCCGCGGTGCACGCCCCCGGGGAGTGCAATAGCGGCGCATCCTGACCGACGTCATATGACATCCTGTCAGGATAATTAAACCACTTTGTGCACATCATTTTGTAATATGGTGGGAGGGAAGTGGTTAATAATGCCATCCAGGAATATTAGGATTTACAGTTTTTGTTTGGGATAATATATCCTGGTTTTATCTCATACCCTTATAATGATTTGGTAACTGGCTTTCCTTATCCTCTGAGATAGGTCCCTACGTTCCCCACTTGCTACCCACGGTTAGTTCATATTACTAGTGGACAACTGATAGTAGCCAATGTATCCTTGGAGGGTGACTTTTTCTTCCCCCCCCCCCCCCCCCCCAATGACCAGGTTATATGGACATATATGTTTAACCTTATATATGTGATATCTATGATCTTTACTTCCCTCATGATCTTGCCATTCTCTTATTTTTTCTATCCCCCCTTCCCCGAAAGTAGGTTTGTCCAAATATTGCTCAGGACTATCAGATATTATATTTCACAAATTCATAATCCCACGACCCCCTTAAATATATTATCCCTGAATGTACAGGGACTCAATATTTTCACAAAAACGCACCAAAGCTTTCCGCTCTTTTCTACTAGGAAGGCACACATTTTATGCCTTTAACTCAATCCACTCCTAAATTCTTTATTGCACTATATCCACAGGTATTTACAGCTTCTGCTGCAACCAAACAGCGTGGTGTACTTATTGCCTTCCAGCGCAATACACCTTTCCCTTCATAAATTTAAAAGAGATTAAGGACCCAGAGTATAGATACTTGATCCTTACAGGTCATTTAGCACATTCTGCTGTTACAATAGTATCCTATTATGCCCCTAATAAAAGACCCATGCCATTCCTTTCACATCTTTTGCAAGTGGTGGAAACCCACAAAATAGGCACAGTAATTATATGTGGAGATTCGAACCAGATCCTCCTGCCCTTCTTAGACAAATCCCAAATATCACAATCGAACACCCCAATAAATACTCCTTCATGGCAAAATTGAACCCGATCAAATGACAATATACACATTATTCGTATCCACATAATTCTCACAAATTGACCATGTGTTCTTAACCATAGAAATGGTGCCTGATGTCTTGGCATCTAAGATCATACCGGTCACATGGTCTGATCATAATGCAGTTTTTACTGTCATAGCCTCTATGATTCCCAAAGCTCATGCTTAGAGAATTCTGAATTTATGAATTTTCAATTTTCCGGATTTTGAATTTTCAAAATTTCCAAATTTACGAAATTCGGAAATTCGAAAATTCTAAATCTGGAAATTCGAAAATTCGGTAATTCAAAAATCAGAAAATAAACGAAAATTCAAAAGAAGAATGAAAATCTGAAATAATAACAATAACTTAACTATTACTAACTAGTCAATCATAAGTATTGGAATTTCCTTTCAAATTTGGCTGTTAGTGAACATAACGAATATGAATTTATCCGAAGTTACACATTTTCCAAAATAACAAATGCCATATCTAAACGAATGGAACATAATTATTAATAATAAACAATAAAAAAAAATGATTATTAATTTGTTGCGTGCCATTTATTTAGATGCAACATTCGTTATTTCGGATAATTATATTATTGTATTCATAACATTCACTAACAGCGAAATTTGAAAGGAAATTCCAATACCTATAATTTAATAGTTAGTTATTGTTAGTTAGTCATTATTTTTAATTTCCAGATTTTGGATTTTCGAATTTCCAAATTTTTGAATTTCCGCATTTCCGAATTTCCAAATTTTGAATTTCAAATCATAATGAAAAAAACAAAAAAAAACAAAAAACAAAAATTAACTAATTTTTTCGGCAGTGCACATGTCTACTCATTATCCCACATGGTATCTCAAAGACTCTTCTTCAAAATATGAAAAATAGAAATTGAATCTGCTCTTAAGAAATACCTAATACATAACTCCACCCCTGACATATCCCCACTTACCCTATGGGAGGCACACCAGTTCTTCATGGGATTTGTTTAAGACAAGCTGCACTGTTTAATAGAGAGCACAAAACACTGTGTAGTAAATTAGAAGCAGATATTAACTGTGTTATATGGCATTTAAAAATAACCCTTTTCCAGAATGAAAGCTTAAATTGAACAAGGCCAAACTGGAGTTTGATTTATTTCTTACAGAAACAGCTGACAAAACACAGAAAAGATAACACCATAACTATTACATTCTTTTGGATGTGGTGCCAATTATACTTGGTGTTTCACCATTAATCGGACAAAACCTCTATCATTACATTAAGGCTAATAACCTTTTGCCTCGTACACTCAAATCTTACCGAAAACCCTCTAAACCAATACGCCTGAAAATTTCCGGAGATATACATTCTAATCACCCTGTGAAAATACTAAAAAAATTTAGATCAATCTTAGCGACATTATATTCACCCGAAAAGGATCTGGATACCTCTAAGGCAGATGATTTTTCTCCCATATCAGTCTCCCCTCATTATTAAAAATACAAGCAGACTTGCTAGAAGATCAGATCCCGCCTTATGAAGTGCTCAACCCTATTAGATTGTAAGCTCTTCTGAGCAGGGCCCTCTTAATCCTATTGTATTGTATTGTATTATATTATAACTGTATTGTCTCCCTTTTATATTGTAAAGCGCTGCGTAAACTGTTGGCGCTATATAAATCCTGAATAATAATAATAATAATAATAATAATAATAATAATAATAATAATAATAAATAATAATAATGCTATAAAAACATTAAAACTTAAAAATGACCTGGACCTGATGGGTTCTCTGCTCTATATTCAATTTCTTCCGCAGAAACTTTATCTCTTGTTTTAGCCAATGCCTTCAATTCCCTCCTCAAAGGTCAGTCTTTTAGACAGGAGACATTGACAGCAATTATATGCATGCTTCCCACACCGATAATACAATTTGGTTGAACTGTCATCCTATTTCTCTGTTGAACCTAGACATCAAGATTCTAGCTAAGGTTCTTGCCACTAGATTGAATAGATTTATAGGAAAGCTTATACACCGTGACCAAGTAGGTTTTATGCCTGTTTGGCAAGGAATAAAACTGCCGGGCGGTCCTTTTATCTCACTTTGCTAAAACACGTCACATTCTATCCCGTTTTTTTCTCCTTAAACATTAAAAAAGCATTTGATTCTATAGCATGGTCTTATATGCATTTTACTTTTCAGAAATGGGGCTTTGGCCCTCATTTCCTACAATGGATATCTGCATTATAGAATCAACTTAAGGTATATATTAATTATGTGGGATATAAATCAGATGCATTTATTATAGGAAGGGGCACAAGACAAGGGTGCCCTCTTTGTCCTCTTCTATGCGCCCTGCTTATTGAATCATTGGCCCAGAGAATTAGAACTGATCCTTCCATTACAGGCATAAAACTAGGTGGATATCATCATAAGTTGTGTTTATTTGCGGATAATATTTTTCTATCCTTATCCTCCCCACAAATCTCTATCCCTAATCTTATGTACATCCTAAACAGGTTTTCAGTTATTTCAGGTCTTAAATGCAGAAATCAACAGCATTGAACATTTCATTATCTGATAAGAAAATGTGTACTGTTAATGAGGCATTTCCTTTTAAATAGGCTACACACAGTTGGCCTTACTTAGGTATCCAGCTCACCACAGACCACAACAATCTATTTTCCGCCAATTATCCAGCCTTATTGAAACAAATCACAAGTTTATTGTCAAAATGGTCATCTATTTCACTTTCCTGGTTCGGGAAAATCAATTTAATCAAAATGACCATTCTTCCGAAATTTTTATATTTAGAGTTCTCCCTATACACATTCTGGCTTATTTGTTTGAGATTTATACAGCAGAGAGCGATACAAATCACTTGGGGACAAATTAAACAAAGATTGCCTAAAGAAACCTTATATCTCTCCAAATTGCTGGGTGGCTTGGGTTTTCCTAATTTCATGACATATTATAAGGCTGCTCAAGTGGCACAACTGTCAAAATATCAAGCTACTACTGAAACGCCCCCTCTGGGTTGCAATAGAAGCAGTGGACTGTGACCCTTTCCTGATATTGAATATATTATGGTTACGTCCAAGGGATCATAAGAACCTTCTGAACCTGATCACTAAACATTCTTTATCATTATGGGATAGACACAGAACTATGTACGGTCTACAATCTTTACATAACCCACTCCTTTCATTCCACAAAAATCCGTCCTTCTATCCAGCATGGACTTCCCCCATGACCTTCCGAGCCTTGTCAATGGCTGGTATCTCAAGCTTACACAATTTGGTTTCAGATTTATTAATATTACCTTTTTCAGATTTAAGAAAATCCTATGGGCTTCCCCAATCTGAATTATTTAGATATTTACAAATTAAACATTGCTACACTACCTCTTTAAATATAAAGATTGCTGTAACAAAACTGTAAATTTACGAAAAAATTAGCTGGAAAGATCCACATTGTAGGGGAAGGTTTATATCACTCTATTCTCAATTGGTTACTAAACCTGATTAGGGATGAGCTTAGAGTTCGAGTCGAACTCATGTTCGACTCGAACATCGGCTGTTCGCCAGTTCGCCAAACAGCGAACAATTTGGGGTGTTCATAGCAAATTCGAAAGCAGCGGGACACCCTTTAAAAGTCTATGGGAGAAATCAAAAGTGCTAATTTTAAAGACTTATATGCATGGTATGGTCATAAAAAGTGTTTGAGGACCTGGGTTCTGCCCCAGGGGACATGGATCAATGCAAAAAAAAAGTTTTAAAAACTGACGTTTTTAAAGTGAAATATTAAAAGTGTAATATTCCTTTAAATGTCATACCTGGGGGGTGTCTATAGTGTGCCTGTAAAGGGGCGTATGTTTCCCGTGCTTAGAACAGTCTGACAGCAAAATTACATTTCAAAGGAAAAAAAAGTCATTTAAAACTACTCACGGCTATTAATGAATGACGGTCCAACAATACACATAAAGGTTCATTGATAAAAATGGCATGGGAATTCCCCACAGGGGGACCCTGAGCCAAAATTAAAAAAAAAAAAAAAAAAAAAAAAAAAAAAAATGATGTAGGGGTCCCCCTAAATTCCATACCAGGCCCTTCAGGTCTGATATGGATATTAAGGGGAACACCAGCCAAAAAAAAAAAAAATGGCGTGGGGTCCCCCCAAAAATCCATACCAGACCCTTATCCGAGCACGCAACCTGGCAGGCTGCAGGAAAAGAGGGGTAAATGAGAAAGTGCCCCCCCTCCTGAACCATACCAGGCCACATGCCCCCAACATTGGGAGGATGCTTTGGGGTAGCCCCCAAAACACCTTGTCCCCATGTTGATGGGGACAAGGGCCTCATCCCCACAACCCTTGCCTGATGGTTGTGGGGGTCTGTGGGCGAGAGACTTATTGGAATCTGGAAGCCCCCTTTAACAAGGGGACCCCCAGATCCCGCCCCCCGCTGTGTGAAATGATAATGGGGTACAAATGTAACCCTGTTGCATAACCCCACCCCCTTCTGACATCACGGGGAATGCCACAGGGAAGTCCCTGTCAAGTCCCTGTGCATCAGAGGGGGTGGGGTCACCAGGTGGCCTCACCCCCGTTATTTAAGAACCATCAGAAGAGGAGAAGCGTCACACAGTGGGAGCCTCCTATCATGCCATTATGTATGCGGAGCGGCCCGAGGCGAAGAAGGGAAGAAGACGCCATGGAGCAAGATGCCGGACGAGAAGACAGAAGAAGACAGAAGACAGAAGAAGACAGAAGAAGACAGAAGCATTTAAATAAAGGAATTGTCAAAAACTGTCTCTTGTCATTTTTAACATTTGACAGTTTTTTGTGAAATGGTAGTATTTTGAACCCCCTTACCATTTCACACAGGGGGGAGGGCCGGGATCTGGGGGTCCCCTTGTTAAAGGGGGCTTCCAGATTCCGATAAGCCCCCCCGCAGACCCCCACAACCACTGGGCAAGGGTTGTGGGGATGAGGCCCTTGTCCCCATCAACATGGGGACAAGGTGTTTTGGGGGGCTACCCCAAAGCACCCTCCCAATGTTGAGGGCATGTGGCCTGGTACGGTTCAGGAGGGGGGGCGCTCTCACCCCCCCTCTTTTCCTGCAGCCTGCCAGGTTGCGTGCTCGGATAAAGGTCTGGTATGGATTTTTGGGGGACCCCACGCCATTTTTTTTTAAATTTTGGTCGGGGTTCCCCTTAATATCTATACCAGACCTGAAGGGCCTGGTATGGAATTTAGGGGGACCCCCACATCATTTTTTTTTTAAATTTTGGTTCGGGGTTCCCTGTGGGGAATGTGGGGAATTCCCATGCCGTTTTTATCAATGAACTTATGTGTATTGTCAGACTGGCAATTCATTAAAAGCCGCGAGTAGTTTTTAAATGACTTTTTCCTTTGAAATGTCATTTTGCTGTCAGACTGTTCTAAACACAGGAAACATGCGCCCCTTTACAGGCATACTATAGACACCTCCCAGGTATGAAATTTAAAGGAATATTACACTTTTATGGTTTCACTTTAAGCATTATTAAAATCACTGCTCCCGAAAAAATGTCAGTTTTTAAAACATTTTTTTTCGCATTGATCCATGTCCCCTGGGGCAGGTCCCCAAACATTTATGACAATAACTTGCATATAAGCCTTTAAAATTAGCACTTTTGATTATTCAGGTTCGTTTCCCATAGACTTTAACGGTGTTCGCACAAATTTTTTGCCTGTTCGCAAGTTCTGGTGCGAACCGAACAGGGGGGTGTTCGGCTCATCCCTAAACCTGATGCATCCCCACCCTCTTATGGTGCCAAAAAGGGAAAATGATCTATGTTGTACTATTGATACAGCAGAATGGTCTGGGATATGGTCCATAACAAAATCTTCCTCACTGAATGTAACAGCATTTAGGACTGCATACAAAGTACTCACACCATGGTATCCTTCCACTGCGCCAACTGCACAGTCCACAATGCTCCAGAATGAGTGGCATGTGGTGTCACACAAAAGATCCTCCAAAAAACAAAAAAAAACAAAACACCATCGGGGCCTCTAAACCTTCAGTAACACTGCATATCTAATCCCTCTGACTAAGGGGAAGCTCATTCACCTTTCCTCTTTCCCTTCGGTAACACCAGCAAAAGAATCTGCTCACGGATTCCCCAACGGATCCTCTTTTTATGGTTGCTTACCTGTTGCTTTTGTTGACTCTAATGTTGTTCCCTTTACCCTCACCCATGTTTGGTACACACAGGGTCATTAGACAACATTTGTTTGACGCCTTTTAAACCCACACTCCTGAGGACTATCTTGTACATAACCTGGAGAAGACAAGCCACATGATGGGACCCACACTGATCAGCTGAGCCACGGTACCGAATATCCTACAACTCCAGAAAAGTTTCTCCTACGCCACTCTATGTCATACCATAACTAAGTAATTTACTACTAAAACCATTCAAATTCAACACAAACAATAATGTCACTTAAATGTCTTTTGCTGAACGCTAGAGGGCTGAACCACCCAGCCAAACATTTCTCTATGTGCAAGGAAGCATGTAAACACAAGGCGGACATCCTGAGCATTCAAGAAACTCATTTTGCAGCATCCAAGACCCCCAAGTGTTCACACAAAGAATACCCACATGTCTTCCTAGCATGCGCCCAGGAGAAAAAAAAAAAAAAAAAAAAAAGGAGAGGCATCCTCTTAGCAGTTAAAAACATGATTGCCTTCCAACTCAAGGAAACTGCTCTAGATGCCAAAGGTAGATACATCATCCTCACGTGTGACATTAACGCACAGCCTTATACCATAGTGGCGCCGTATGCACCTAACTCTCACCAAATTCGCTTCCTGCGCAAACTCTTAAAGCACATAACATCTCTAAAATATGGAAACCTTCTCCTATGCGGAGACTTTAATCTTCCAGCAGACCAGCAATTAGACTTCACCGCTTCAGTTAAAAAATGAACAGCACCACTACGCCACCTGCTTCATACTGAAGAAATATATGACACCTGGGGATGTCATGCCAATGAAAGGGACTATACTTTTTTCTCATCAAATCATTGCACCTACTCACATATAGACATGTTACTGACAGACAAACGGTTGTTACAAAAAGGTGTCCTCCACACATATGATATCACATCTGACCATGCTGCAATATCTATGACAATTACAGAACAAGGGATCCCCCCTCTACTCCCATCTAGCGTTGTAACACAAGGCTTCTACAAGAGCCTCAAAGCCTTGCAATAATCTCTCAGCATCTCCAAGATTTCTTTACTAACAATGCAGCCTCAGTAACTGACCCCTATACTCTATGGAATGCCCATAAGGCTTTCATGAGAGGCATCCTCATACAACAAGGGGCTATGGAAAAAAAAAAAGACACTCTCATATGCCGCGTACACACGGTCGGACTTTTCGGCTACAAAAGTCCGACGGACACCGACGGACCAAATCCGGCGGACAATCCAATCATGTGTGGGCTTCCCCGGACTTTCAGCGGACTTTTCCAGCCACAAATCTGACGGACTTTAGATTTGGAACATGCTTCAAATCTTTACGTCGTAACTCCGCCAGACCCAGAAATCTGCTCGTCTGTATGCTAGTTTGGCGGACAAAAAAAACGACGCATGCTCAGAAGAAAAAACAAAACGAAAGCACTCGGTCTAGTAAAAAACTAGTGTTCGTATTGTAGGTAGCAAATTCCTCAAGCTGCAAATTCTGTGATTGTTGAATGCAGCGCATTTAATGTCTTCTTTAATAATGCTATAAGAACGAAGATGTTTTGCTGTTCCTACTCACACAGAGTTCTCCCAAACTGATTTCTGGATTCTTTCTCTTTGATCTCATGAATGATATAGTATTTTTTTTTTTTTAAAAGCCATATCTCCATACTAATGTTTACACTTTGTTTTTGTTAGTCATCTTTTATTTTAGATTTCATCAAGATTTTGTTTTAGGATTATTGTCAAAATTATTTTATCTACATTATTTTATTTTTGGGGTTTGTAAAGTTACCACAAAGAACCAATTTTTTTTTTTTTGTAGTTCTTAAATTGAACTCAAATACATTTCTCTTTTTTTTTTTTTTATTTTGTTTGGTTAAGTTACCACGAAGAAGCATTTTTGTTTTTTTTCTTTGGATTTTTTCTTTGTATATAAAGTTATCACAAAGAACCTTTTTTGGTTATTTTTTTTTTTTTTTTTTTTTTAAAGTTACCACTAGAACATTATTTTTTTTTTTTTTTTTGTGTTTTTGCAACCTCAAGGAGGTTGTTGTCTCTTGTTAATTTGACATTGTCTCTAAATCAGTCTTTTCATAAACTAAAATATCCATTTATTTATGGTAAAAAGTAAAATAAAGAGGAAGTCAACGCTGGCAAAAGCCTGTGGACAAGAAAATTGGGATCTTGAGGAGTCCATATAAGAGGGAGCACAATCTGGTCCAGGAATCCCAGAGATCAACAGCAGCAGCAGATGACAGATGTCCCCAGACTGTGGTACTACAACAGCCTGCGTCTTCTGTCAGACCAGACTAAAACCAGGTCATCACTTTCTTCTCTTCAGCCGGAGGAGGAGGAGGAGGAGGAGGAGGAGGATTTATTTGTGTGTTGGCAGTTAGCTCGCCCTTCAGCCCCTTGTGTATCATTTCAGCAAACAGTTTTTCACAAATGAGGCGTTGGCCCCACTCCATTTGAAGCAGCCTGCTGGCTAAATAGCACCCATAGGCCTCTTCAAAAAATTGGTGGCCTCTCTCATGAGGTGCAGGGATGCCTCCTATGTCACCGTCCTCTTCCTGGCCCTTTTTGGAGGAAGGTGGAGGGGAGCCACTTGGGATTGGGTCAGGCACCTACTGGGCCTAGCCACCTCCTGCCTGACACAGGGCCCGGCCTCCTCCCGGATGACACAGGGCCCGGCCTCCTCCCGGATGACACAGGGCCCGGCCTCCTCCCGGATGACACAGGGCCCGGCCTCCTCCCGGATGACACAGGGCCCGGCCTCCTCCCGGATGACACAGGGCCCGGCCTCCTCCCGGATGACACAGGGCCCGGCCTCCTCCCGGATGACACAGGGCCCGGCCTCCTCCCGGATGACACAGGGCCCGGCCTCCTCCCGGATGACACAGGGCCCGGCCTCCTCCTGGCTGTACCTGGGCCCGGCCTCCTCCTGGCTGACCTCATCCTGTGTATAAAAAAGGGACATAGTTTTAGTTGTTTGTTTTTGGTTCATCAATAACACACAATTTGCTTCTCATGACTTGCAAATTCAATGTTAATACATCTATTAATAAAAGAGTCTAGAAATCAGACACCATAATTTTTTAAAAGCAGGTGACAAACATATTTGGCCACTACTGTCAATTGATATGTATACATCATTTTTAGGATAAAATTCTTTTAATCAATTATAACATCTAGTTAACATCATTAATATTAGGACAGTAAATATTTTTAAAATTAATTTACCTGACTCCAGATGGTCACATCCAGTTCTTCCAGGATGGAAGACCCAGCTTGGTCCTCATCAGCCTCTGCTGGGGTGGAGGGAAGGGTGCATGAAAGAGTGCATGGAAGGGTGGAGGGAAGGGTTGAAAGTGATGCCCTGACTTCAGTCTGGTCATCAAGAAAACGTAGTGTATTGTAGTACCACAGCCTGGGTACATATACATAATCTGCTGATGCTCCTGATCTCATGGAATTCTGGATCTTGTTATGCTTCCGCTTATACATGTTCCTCAAGATCCCAATTTTCAATAACATCTCCATCGTTGCTTCTGGGATGTACGTCTGGACAAATGTCAGAAGTCTCTCCAGCGTTGACTTCCTTGCATGCTTAAGATAATATCGTGGGTGTTTGACCTCCCACAGATTCCTCATCTCTCTGTACTGATCAATAAAAGCCAACAGAAATTCAGGCTCCTTAAATTTTGCATTCATAATTTCTGTAAAAGATAAAGACACAAGACAAAAAACACTTATGTTTCTGCTAAACCCTCATCATCTTATCCCAACATAGGCCTCATCAATCTGTCAAGCCATATAGGCTGCTTGCTACAAAGTTTTTACCAAATTTCAAAATTTAAAATTACCTTCGTTTTATAGAGTCGCAGTTCACTATCATCTACGCACACAATAATAACGTTTTATACACTGTGCATGCGTGAAACTCCGCCTGCTTTGCCCGCCCCTGACGTTTTTTCTTTATGCATATTTTCAGCCCCCCTTGTCTCTACGCACAGAACGTACGTACGACACATGTGTAATACCTCTCTTTATACACTGCGCATGTGTGAAACTCTGCCTGCGTCGGCCGCCCCCGACGTTCTATTTTAATCTGTAAAGTGCTGAAAAAAAGTAAAGTACTTGTCATGTCCTCATATTCTGTTTTTTACATTATATACTGCTCCATGTGCTTTTGTTTAATGTATGAGTTTATATCGTTTGAAACAATCTTTTAATAAACCTTGTTACATATATACAGACCTATATCTTTTAATGTATTCTCTCTCGAGACAGACAGATATAGAGAGAGATGACACACCAGCTTACGGTAATCTATGTATGGCTGCATATTTTGTAAATAACATTTTCTACTCTATTTTAGGTGATCTGGTTGTGCTTGAATCAAGCAACAGCGCCACCCCTGAAAATGTTTCTGAAGTATGCGACATGGGCACCCCACCAGGTCAGTGTCTGAGACACCAGCTTATGGTAAGGTAATCTAAGCTGGATCGTATGCAGCAGGAAATAAAGAACATGATCAATGTTTTGGAGAGAATCGAAATGCCCTTTTTCAACCAAAAAAACATCGATCATGTTCTTCATTTCCTTGTTTGCTGAATCCATTCTGGGCCTTCTCTTTTATATTCTTAAAATTATATGCCCGTTTCCAAAAATATAGAATCCAAAAAAAGGACGCCTGTTTTTATTACCAAAAACAAAAAAAGTAGAGGCCTGTTTTTATAAAATAAAAGAACAAAAAAAAAAAAAAAAAAAAAAAGAAGAAGAAGAAGAAGAAGAAGAAGAGGCCTGTTTTCAAAGAAAAAAAAAAAAAATAGGAGGCCTGTTTGTTAAAACAAAAATAATGTAAAAAAAAAAAAGACCTAATTATATTGTTGAAAAGTCAAAAATATATCTATATTTAGAAATAAACATTTTTTACAAGCGCACAAGTGAATGTACACAGAATATTGTACACCAAATATTAAAAAATCTATTAATTAACAAAATGTGTGGTTTCTTCTTTCAATGCTCAATATCAGTTACTTGTGTTCTATGATAACCTAGGAGAAAGCCAAAAAAGAAAGGCAAGCAATAAATATAATTCAAGATTTGATCAAGATTTTTTTTTTTTTACAAATTAAATATTTTGGGGCATTGCAATGGCCCCCCTACCCATAAAATAATCTACATATTGATCACGAACTTGACGGGCACTTTGGGGCCAAGCCAGTACGGACAGTATCCAGGCCCGTCAGATTGTCACTAATAATAAGTCCGGCCTCAGGCCCAACTGGCAAAATATAATTTGGGGAATGTTTGTTCAAAAAGTTGTGCAGGATGCAGCACGCTAAAATTATGTAATTAAGTTTGTATTCCGCAAGGTTTATTGATGTCTGAAACAGGCGGAACCGGCTGGCCGGAAATTAAAAACCCTCTCCGGGGTGAGGGTCCTTTGGGGGAATGGGCTCATGAGGTGCTTGCTCAGAGCGAAGGTTTCATCTGCTATGAAGACAAAGGGAGTCCTTCCAGGTTATCCGCATCAGGTGGCAATCCCAGGCCACCACTCTGGAGATGCTGGTAAAACTCCGTCTGGGCAAATACTCCTCCATCCGACATCCGGCCATTCTTCCCCACGTCCACATACAGAAAGTCATATTGTGCCGACACCACCGCCATTAAGACAATACTATGGAACCCCTTATAATTAAAAGAGTATGACCCCGAATGGGGTGGTGGCACGATGTGGACGTGTTTCCCCATCTATAGCCCCTCCACAGTTGGGAAAGTCCCAACGGGTGGCAAAATGGGATGCCACAGTCTGCCATTCCTGTGGCGTTGAAGGAAACTGGGGAATCAAACAAGAAGTCAAAACTCAGTAATTTTGAAAAGAACATTGCAAGAACATTACACTTAAAACATTATTGCCCAGCATCAGTATAAAACATTAAATCATTTAAATATTCTTTACTAAATAATATGGAAAGGCACACTTATTAGATTGTTACATTTTAGGGGGTGGTGAAATTAGAAATTAAGTTTAAGGACACGCAGGGTTTGATTTACTAAAGGCTACAAGACTTTGAAAAGTGCAGTTGTTGCACTCTGCAAGTGCAGTTGCTCCACAGCTTAGTAAATGAGGTAAGGTAGAGGCTTCATGTTGCAAGGAGTACCCAATCACATGCAAGAGCAATTAATCCAAACACTTTGTGGCTTGCACATGATTGGATGATGGAAATCAGCAGAGCTTCTGCTCATTTACTAAAGCCCTGGAGCAAATGCACTTGCAGAGTGCAACATATATTTGCTTTTTTAAAATCAACACCACAGAACATTATAGCAAATTATTAGGGGGGATGGGGATTGGAAATCGCGTTAATGACACACACACACACACACTATTTGGATGGAGTTTAGGGGGGGAGGGGATTGGAAATCGAGTTAATGACACACACACTATTTGGATGGAGTTTAGGGGAAAAAACTACAATGCAGCTGACAAAATACATTCAAAGTGAGTAGACTAGGTGGATATGTGCCCAGCATTGCATGCTGGGGAGGTTAGTGAAGGCAAGAATACATACAGGACAAAAAAGAACATGAAAAAAATGACAGCATGCATGAGGACAAAAAGGGGACATTCACACTATATTGCAATGATGGCAAGTAGTGTTTGAGTTAAGAAATACATTACATTATCAAACATTAAATAAAATATGTGATGCGAATAAAGGATAAAAATTCTTAACTTAATATAGTCCTTCTGCAGGACCTGAATGATGGCAGAACAGGTCTCTGGGATAATGATCCCCAGAGCCTGGGGGAGATGCCTGTCGAGAACTTAAGGTCCTGTTGGCTTCTCCCTGTCGCCAAGTACCGCAACGTGGCGACTAGCCTCTGTTCGAGTGATGGCTTGCCTCATGCAGGTATCCTGCCTGCTGATATAAGGGGTGAGCAAAGCCACCAAACGGTCAAAAACGGGGTCCGTCATCCGGAGAAAGTTCCTGAAATCCTCAGGATTATTCTCACGGATGTCACGGAGCAATGGCATGTGACAGAATTGGTCACGCTGGAGCAACCAATTCTTCATCCATGAACTCCTCCTCCCCTTGTTCATGGACTGGTCTTGGGCTGAAGAATGAACTACAGCACCAAGCACATACAATGCACGAGCTCTACGACGAGTACGTACAGGTAACATGGCTTCAAAATGGTCGGCTGGTCAGAACGCACTTAACAGAACGCACTGAAGAACAGCAAGGCCTGTGAAGAGCGACCTGAAAATCAGCAATGAGCAGACAATAAAACAAAGATTGCTCAATGCCAACTGACCAAACGCACTGAAAAGCAGATACAAACCTCACAAGCACAGACTGAACAACAGTTAAAATGAACTGAAAAATACGAGTCTCACAAGCACGAATCATCTCTCAAACTTCTACTAACACGAGATAAACACGAGATTAGCAGAAGGAGCCCAAAGGGTGTCGTACAGGCTATTGAACTTCCGTTTTATAGTCTCATCAGACTTGGTGTACGTCACCGCGTATTAGGCTTTTGTGTGATTGTATGTAGGCAAGTCCGTTCATTAGAAAGTTCAACTCAAGTCTGCCAAAAGTCAGTCGAAAGTCTGTCAGACGGGTTGTCGGACTTTTGTAGCCGAAAAGTCCGACCGTGTGTACGCGGCATTAAACTTAATACGGAGATCCATGTTTTAGAATCTAACAACAAATGATCCACCACCTCCAACACCCTCACAAAACTCAAGGAGGAACTACTGAACATGCTCACACAGCAATATGATAGACACCTCCTACGCCTGAGAATGCAATCATATGTAAACGCTAATAGAGCAGGCAAATACTTGGCCAATAGAATCAAAGCAGTGAGAGCAAAAAGAAGAATTGCTCACTTATTTCATCCCACCCTGCACCACAAAATTATCAACCCCCAGGATATAGCCAGTTTGCTGACTACTATAGCACACTTTACAACTTACGAGATGACCCCCAAACACCCCAACCTAAAGAGGAAGATATACAATGCTTCCTACGCAATCTGAACCTTCACCATCTCTCAGAGACCCACCTCCAAAAACATTGAATACTCATATTACAGTGTCAGAAATTGAGAAAGTTGTCATATCACTGCCCAATGGAAAACTCGCCAGGCTTGGACGGATTTTCCAATGAATACTTTAAGATCTTCAACACAACTCTAGAACCCTACCTGCAGAAAGTATTTACCAAGGCTGCCCTCACCTCCTCATTTCCTCCAGAGATGCTGAGAGCTTTTGTCGTTACAATACCTAAGCCGGGGAAAGATCCTAGTACCCCAGCTAATTTTAGACCAATTTTGCTCTTAAAACACAGATATCAAAGTGTACGGCAAATTACTAGCAAAACGCCTCACAGACATCATTCATTCCCTAGTACAAAGAGACCAGATGGGATTTGTTAGAGGGCGGCAGACCTCAGATGCCACCAGAAGGATCTTGAATATTGTACATTTTGTGGAAAAAATACGAACACCTTCTCTTCTGCTTTCTATAGACGCAGAGAAGGCATTCGACAGGGTCCACTGGCGATATATTTCAATGGTTCTATCCAAATTTGGATTAAAAGGCAATATTCTAGCTGCAATTCTAGCATTGTACCCATTCCCAACGGCCCAGGTTTACACGTCAGGTCTACTATCCAAAATGTTTGGCATTTCCAATGGGACTCGACAGCGATGCCCCCTATCCCCATCCATTTTTAACCTAATGATCAAACCCCTAGAAGAAGCAATTCGCTCAAATCCCCTTGTTACCGGAAATTAAGTTCTGCTCCATATCCTATATCATAAACCTATTCGCAGATTATGCAATTCTCCTCCTGACCAAACCAGCTACATCACTACCACTCACACACCAGATACTATCTCAGTTCAGCAATATATCTTACTACAAAGTTAACTTCATGAAATCCCTAATTTTAGACTTAGGAGTACCGGAAAGACCAAACAGATGCTTCAACGCACATTGCCCTATACATGAAGCACACATGGGATACCTTACCTAGGAATTACATTAACAGCCTCCCCCTTCTCTATTGCCATCACTAACCTTAAGTCCTTGATTCATAACATAGAAACTCAACTAAAAAAATATATCAAAACATGAACTCTTGGTCAGGTAGACTAGCAGCCTACAAAATGACAATATGACCCCAACTTCTGTCTTTTTAGGGTATTACCTATCCCCATTCCCGCTTCATATGTCAAATCCCTGTTGAGTCAAATGAGGAAATTTATCTGGAGCGGCAAAAAAGCTAGATGCTCACGATCAAATTTAATTCTGCACAAATCCGTAGGGGGAGCGGGTCTAGTAGATATATGCGACTACTATTGGACGGTCAGGATGGATCATATCAAGTATTGGTTTAAAGAAGTTGATGGCCCACTATGGCTGGATGTGGAGGCTTCCTTAGCTCCTACTGGAGACCTAATATCCCTCCTTAAGGGAGACTTTTGGAAACCTTGGGACTTATCCACTTTATCCCCTCCTATTCAATCATCCCTAATGGCTTGGAGAATGCTACATAACCAAAACACCAATATGTAGACAAAATTGGGCTATGATTACCCTCTAAACTTACTAGAAACCTGGATTCCCATCTCTGGTATAACCTGCATATAAAACTTTATACACAACTCTACACCCAAGACGGTTGAAACCCTAGTGAGTGAGTTTGACCTCCTGAGAGCTGTACACTTCACTTGCTCACATATTAAAACACTTTCTAAGCTTTCACCCGATTCCAGAATTGCATTTACACAACAAGGCTTGGAAATTCTTTAACTCCCCTAATCCAATTGGTAAAGGTATATCCCTTTTCTACAATATCCTCCAAGATAAGAGGACATTCTGCAGAATAGATGCAATCCTGAAATGGTAAACAGACTTACATACCTTCTTTACTTCAAGCCAGTGGCAATCTGCCTTTAGAGAATTATATAAAGCAACGCATTGCGTTAATCACTGGGAGATGATGCTTAAAATAACCAATAGATAGCAAAATAGGCTACCTGCTACACACCTTATGGGATTGTCCCAACCTTAAAAGCTTTTGGAAACAAGTGTTTCAACTTCTAGCCTCAATCACAGGGATTATTTCACCCCTGAATCCGGGTCTAGCACTCCTCCACCTTGGTATAGAAGCATATCCAAGCACATTTAGGGCAGTGGTTACTCATATACTACTGGCAGCCAGAACACTAGTGCTGCGTAATTGGAAGTCAGCTGACTCCATTAACATATCAGACGTTAAAACACTGGTCCAGCAGAATTATACCTTTGAACATATGTTGGTCATCAATTCCCTCCAAGGTGCAAAATTTGAGAAGTCATGGGAGATATGGACAAACAGAAATACCATGGTAAGATAGACTACCTGATATAAACTTGAGCATGCTACAATGCCTTGATAATCTGTTGCATTACCCTACATGTGTACCTACCATATTTGTCTGTATTCTATAAAATTATTTATTAAAGATTATTGAAACAAAAAAACAAAAAAAAGGTAAATAGCACTGTATACAGCACTAAATGTTATGAAATGCTGTATTAAACACTGCACTCCACTAACATACTACACTGACACACTATACTAAAAAAATGACACGAATACTCTACATTCAAATGTTACGAACCTCCCCCCCCACCCCTTCATGACCAGGCCCTTTTTTGCAATACGGCACTGCGTTACTTTAACTGACAATTGCACGGTCATGCAACACTGTACCTAAATAAAATTTCCCACAAATAGAGCATTCTTTTGGTGGTATTTGATCACCTCTGCATTTTTATTTTTTGTGCTATAAACAAAGACTGACCAACAATTTTGAAAAAAATAACTTTCTGCTCTAAAACACAACCAATAAAAACATGTAAAAAATACATTTCTTCATCAGTTTAAGCCAATATGTATTCTGCTACATATTTTTGGTAAAAATAAAATCCCAATAAGTGTATATTTTATTGATTTGTGCAAAAGTTAGTGTCTACAAACTATGGGGTATTTTTTTTTTTGCTTTTATTTTTTACTAGTAATGGTGGCAATAAGCGACTTATAAGTGTGACTTCAATATTGCGGAGGACAAATCGGACACCTGATACTTTTAACACCTTTTGGGGACCAGTGACATTATTACAGTGATCAGTGCTAAAAATATGCACTGTCACTGTACTAAGGAGGTTAACATCAGGGGCGATCAAAAGGTTAACTGTGTGACTAGGTTGTGCTTACTCACTGTGGGGAAAGGTGCTTTGACTAGGAGGAGGCAGAGATCGGTGTTCCTGCTTTGCAGAAACACAGGATCAATACCTTCCCTTCTGACAAAACAACAATCTGCCTTGTTTACATAGGCAGATTGCCATTCTGCCTGTGTCCTGTGTAATGGGCAGGTGTCAGTGGACATTGAGTACGTGGTACCCGATGCTGGGCGCACCTCCCAGAGCTAGGCATGTCAGATCACATACTAGGTACGTAATCTGGCGCAGAGCAGCTGCCCTGCCACATTAAATGTACAGTCTGCAAGTGGTTAAACACTGCACTACATGAACACACTACACTAACATACTATTCTCACACACTATACTAACACTAAACTAAACACTCTACACTCAGAGTCACAATAAGTGAAAACACTAACTGCTAGTAGCAAAATGAGCCCTGCTCTATCTCCACACCAACACACTACAAGAGATTTCTATGGGACGTTACCTTTTATAGTGTGGGGTGGGACTATGAGCACTGAGCCGTGATTGGAGAAAGTAATTATCACTTTGTCCAATCAGGGCTCTGACAGTGCTAATTGGTGAAGCCTTGCACCTGACCAGGTGCCCTAGAATGCACTGTGAAGTGAGCAGTGGATTGTGGGGAGCTCGGTGGTCAAGATCCCGTCGAGCTGCCCTGCAATTTTGGATGTTCGGCGAATAGGCGAACATGCAAAGTTCAGGCTGATCTTTCACTTGGCTCGAACTGTTCACCCATCTATAGCCTTAAGCTAGTCATAAAAAAGTAGCATTTAGAAGTTAGCAAATATTCTCACTGCTAAAAGAACTTTGTCTACCCTTATTGTCATATAAACATACATACTTGTATAGCATCATTAGGTTAGCCCAGTGGTCTCCAAACTGCGGCCCAGAGGCTTAGATGTGGCACGTTGCTTGCTTTTATACAGCCCTTGGGGCACTAGTTACTCCACTGAAACCAACAATGGGGCATAATTCCCCCCACTGACCCCAGTGAAGAGGCACAATTCCTCCTAATGACACCAACGATGGGGCACTATTCCTCCCACTGACCTCAATGAAGGGTTACAGTTCCTCCCAATGACACCCAACAATGGGGCACAATTCCTTCCAATGACACCAACAATTGGGCCCAATGACACCAAAGATGGGGTACAATTCCTCCCACTGACTCCACAGATGGGGCATTCTTTTTTCCCCCACTGATGGGACCTTTTCTACACCCAATGACCACAGTCTGACCCTCATATAGTCTGCAGGACAGTAAACTGGCCCCTTGCTTGGAAAGTTTGGAGACCCCTGGGTTAGCTAAAGACATTTTTCTGCACTTGCTTTGAATTTTTTGGGTGATAGTCTACTCCAAGGCATCTATAATAATCCATTGTTACCCTAGAGACAAATTGAGTTTTATAAAGTTGCAGGTACTTGTCAAGAATTATCCTCTGTCGAAAGGTACCATTTGAATTTGACAGTCTTTTCTGTTTGGTTTATGTTTTTTTTTTTAAATATTTGCTCTGTGTGTGATATTATTAGTCTATCATTAATTGTCTGTTCTCAACCATCATACCATGCACAATGTGTTATATACATGGGTTAGTGAAGAAAACTATTTAGGTATGAAAGTATATGAAATATTAAACAAAGGGGTCAATTCACTAAGGTTTATCGCATGCGATACGGTCACATGACTCATTTGCAAAAATTATTGCATGCAGTAACAAAAAAAGGTCCAATTCACAAATAGAACAGGAAGTATAAAGACCCATAATATTTAACACCAATGTTTTGATAGAGGTATCAAGTGCGGTATTTCCTGCTTGTGAGAGGGAGAGTTCGATTTGCAGCAGAAACACTGATGGAGGTTTTTAAGTCCAATTTATTGCAGTTTGACCTGCTCAGAAGGTGTATGAGAAGAAGAAGGGTCGTTGCAATGACTCCACATCATTTTGCTGAGAGGACCCTTCTGGATGATTTCAGAAGTTTCACCTGATCAAGGAGCCGATTCTTCTCCTGTACGTGAGGCTATGCGTCATACTGGAGGCCACCACCCAGCGGAGTCATGTTTTACTGGGCATGACAAATTTGCTTGCCAAGCTACATTTCCTCAGCAAGGCATCCTACCAGATGGTTGCCAGTGATGTTGTTGGGATGTCAAAGGTGTCGTTTTCCCAAATCCTTGGATGAGTGCTTCCATGTGATTGCATTGACCTATATGCCATCATCTCGCCAGGAGTGGGAATGTATTAAAAGTGGATTTTACAGCATGGCATCCATCCCAAACGTAATGGTCGCAATTGCTTGCACCCATTTTCCACTCTTTCTACCCAGCCACAAGGAACATATCTATAGGAACCACAAGGACTATCATTCAATGAACATACAGGTGGGTGTGTGATGCCCGTATTTTGTTCTGGGATGTGGTGCCTGGATTCCCCGTCTTAGTACATGACGCCCATATCCTTCAGCAGTCTCAACCATTGGAGAATTTTGAAAAGAAAACATTTGATGTTGGTTTGCTATTTGGTAAGTAGTGTAAAATTCTCATATATGTTTTCATTTATGCATGTTTATTGTTTACATACCTGCAAGATAATTTTTTGTCTCACCTCTGCAACGCTCTTACCTGTGACTCTTCATTAATGTGCACATCTTTCCAAATTCTGTAATCTGCCAAACTTTCCTTTTTTTCTATATGCTAGGTAAATCTTGATATCCTTTTTTGCCCTAGCTGTTCACATCCATCCCATATTGCACCTCTCATGCCCAATTGAGGTACAATGCAGCCCACTCGAGAATTAGAATAGTCATTGAGCAGACATTCGGTGTGCTGAAGAGCAGATTCTGCTGAATATCACTATCCGGAGGTTTCCTTAGATATGTTTCGGATAAAGTTGGGGATATGTTCCTAGCCTGCTGCATCCTCCACAACATTGCCTGGCATGCTGGTCCACTGCAGGGCATTGATCTGGAGCTAATGTAGGACAAAGAGCACATAATCACACCCAAAGTGTCTCAAAATCCTGGCGGTTATGTATTTTGGCAGCAACTGCTTGACAAGTACTTCACCAGGTGAGTAACATTTTAGATATGACTATAACATTTATTTTTACATGTCTGGTAAAGTGAAACTTTTCAAACCTTCCCCTATGGGTGTTAATAGCACACCTCTTCAACTTTTCTGTATGATTTTCTGATGCCAACAGTTATTACACAAAACACGTTTAAATAATAGTAAACTACACTTACTATAAAAATTAAAAGAAGAAAAAAATATTTGTTATCAGCCATTTTAACAAATGCAACAGCATGTGATATATGACACATTTCCAACCATAAAACAGTGGTCTTCAAACAGCAGTTATTTATATTATGTTTAAAAGGTACTTTGCAGCACTATTTCAGACTCTGACACGCTCAAAAAGGGGCACTCTTTCACCCCTAGACACCCACACAAATGGGCACTATTCTACCCCTGGACACCCACACAAATGGTGCACTATACCACCCAAGGAGACCCACATAAACTGGGCACTGTTCCTCCCCAATAGACCCACAAATATGGAACACAAGAAGGAGACCCAGCAAAAAATGGGGCACTATTCCACCCACAGAGAGGGGCACAATTCTACCCACAGAAAGGGGCCCTAATTAACCCACAGAAAGCGGCACAATTCTACCCACAGAAGACCCACAGAAAGGGGCACTAATCCAGCCACAGAAAGGGGCACAATTATACCCACAGAAAGGAACATAACTTTGCCAAGTCAACCCACCAAAATGGGACACTGTTCAATGCAGGACACCCAAAGAAAGGGGCACAATTCCACCCACAGTAGAACCGCCAAAATGGGGCATTATTCCTCCAAAGTACACTAGTATTGTTCCTTAAAATAAAAGGAAAAGGCATGACATGCAGCACAAATATATTTAAAACATTGGCTGAAACTGAACTTTTTTTAAAGTAAACGTTGTTTGCAAAAAAGTGCAACAATGGAGTATACCAACCATGATAATTACTCCAGCTTTATTTTCCCTCTAGATTCAACCACTTTAATATTGGATAACACAGAGCATTTCAATAAAAAGTTACTAAATTGACAATAAAAAAAAAAAAAAAAAAAAAAAAAAAAAACACACACAAAAACAGAGACAGTCAAGTGCTCCTTAGCTTTGATAATATTTACCCAGGCAGCAGGATGGAATTTGGCCAAAACCAGAGAAGAATCCAGTACAGAGCAGATAAAACTGCACTAGTACGCCATTCATTTAGAAAAAAAAAATAAGTGTTCATCTTTGCTTAATTTTTATAGCTGTATGGGTGAATTAAGAGAAAATATATTTTGCAAAGGAGTGGACCAGTAGGCCTGCATTTTTCAGTCGCATCAATTTCACACGAAAAAGACAGAGTTTGTATTCCCAAGCATCAATTTAAGGAGACATAAATTTGAAAATCTAGTTCAAATTTCAATGCCTCCATGTACAGATTACTGAAACATGTAAAATTAAAATAAATATTCTTTGTGATAGCAGAAATAAAGAATTTTCAGGACAACATATAAAATTGCTATAACGTAAAATGTTATAATAAATCTCAAAATAACTTTCAAAGATGAAAGAGTAACAATTTAAAATAAAAAAAATTAAATCAGAGAAAAAAAAAAAAAAAAAATAGGCTGTACCAAGGATAGATTTTTAACACCTGAATCATTCTTATTACAGCTGTCACTGGAATAATACGTCTAACAGTAGGCACATGTCATCTTAGACTGCTTGAAAAACACCATTTTTTTCTTTAGGTTACTCAAAAGTGGTGTTTTGAAAATCTTTTAGAACAACATTTATACCCTTGAGCTGATCTGTTATACAGATCAAATTATGTTTAGGCATTCACCTATGTTTCTCCTGAGCTTGGTGGAAACGTTGACTTTGTTCCTGATCAAATAGTAACTGTTCCTTGTCTAGATTTCTTGTTCTGGAGACGGTTTGGCTTCTCCTTCTCTCTGCTCCCTTTCAGGTCTTCCTGGTATTGTTGGAACTGCAATGGTCTCTATACTTGTGCTTTATGTCATGAAAACATCACCATGCACTGCGTTTTTATACTTGATCAGTGTTGTAGGAGGAAACGGTGCAACAAGTTTATTGTCTGATGATTCATGTTGGAATTGAGAGTCTTCCTTATCGGACATAAGTAGCAATGTGCCTGGATCGGCATTGGAACCTCTAAACAAAAATGTTAAGCATTTTGTCAATGATATTAATTATGTGGGCTCAAGATACTTGTATGCAATTGCCCCACCCCAGAGTTTGCTAGCTGTGGTGTGCGTGGAGGAGGCAGTATTACAGCAATGGTGCATGCAGAGTTTGCTAGTGGTGGTATGCATATAGGAGGCAGTATTACAGCAATGGTGCATGAAGTGATAGCTATCTGTGGTGTGCATGGAGGAGGCATTGCTGCATGCAGAGTTTGCTAGCTGTGGTGTGCATGGAGGAGGCATTGATGCACATGGTACATGCAGAGTTTGCTAGTGGTGGAATGCATGGAGGAGGCATTACAGCAATGGTGCATGCAGAGTTTGCTATCTGTGGTGTGCATTGAGGAGGCATTGCTGCATGTAGTGCATGCAGCGTTTGCTAGAGGTGGCATGCATGGAGAAGGCAGTATTGCAGAAATGGTGCATGCAGAGTTTTCTAGCTGTGGTGTGCATGGAGAGTTTGATAGATGTGGTGTGCATGGAGGAGGCATTGCTGCACAAAGTGCATGCAGACTTTGTTAGTGGTGGTGTACAAGGTGGATCTTTAATGCAAAGCTTGCAAGCGGACAGTGTGCTTGTGAAGACTTACCATGTGTTCCACTATGTTTGTCTTCTCCTCCTATCCTGTCTCTCTCTCCTTTAGTCTGACATAGCTGTAGAAGTTATGCTCCGCCCACAAGAAATGACCTTAACCACTGACACGTGCGATACATTTTTGCATGAAAAAATGCAGTAATTATCGCTCAATTGAACAAATAC
Organism: Aquarana catesbeiana; assembly: GCF_042186555.1. Lineage (NCBI taxonomy): Eukaryota > Metazoa > Chordata > Amphibia > Anura > Ranidae > Aquarana > Aquarana catesbeiana. The sequence continues at coordinate 708,123,327 of NC_133324.1, read as the reverse complement.
CGCATTCGTTATTTAACGCAAAATTCTTAGCGAATTGCACTTTCAAAACTGATTTAATGCAAGAGCTATTTTACTGCATTTTATTTGCCGTTATTTAACTCTTAGTGACTTGACCCCAAAGTATGTAATCTTTTACATACAATGAACAATATGTCATGTCAACAATATTTGCAGTGCATTAAAACCTGTGTAACATTTGTTTATCAATAGGTGCAGTATGTTGAAAGACAAGAAAGAAGGAGTGGCGTGGTTAGTGAGACAGACACACTACAACTGTCAAAATACTAATTGTCTTGTACAAATAGTTGATGGACACTGTCAAATTCAGTAAAAAGGTCAAGGAGACACACAAGCACAAATGACCTTTCAACATAGCAGGCAATTGCAATCATTAAACACATTTGTCAGTGCTGAATCAGTAGAATATACATCCTGAAAGTCAGTAGGGGTCATGCAAGAACTGTAATTAGAGGTAGCTTTTCCCAGTCATATCTGCTTGCTGGCTTGTTAAAAGTGATATGAATAAAACAATAATACAAGTAGACTTATAAGCAAAGAACTATCCACCATATGCAAGAAGCAAATGACATAATTATATATCAGAGAAAAAAAATGTCTGTAATTGCCACATATCGAATGCAAACACAGTGGATCTCTTGTTCTGTCACCGTCAGAATATGTTTTATGAAACACTTCTCAAGAGATCATTAGTTAAGAAAAGTGTGCATGTTAAATTGATTTGTCCAGTGACTAATACATTTGTTCTTCCTGAAATAATTTACAGAGCACAAACTATTTCTGTGAGCAGCTGGCAAGAGGAAGGTCTGTCATATAAAGCAATCTTAATTCATTCTTATTATTATTATTTGTTATTTTTCAAACTTTACCACCAGCTGGTCTTTTCTACCATGCCACTTGGAACGCAATCACATGCTAACAGCAGGACACCCAGTGTTCCCAAGGGACTTCTGTGTCTCCCAGTGTTGCCTCTATGATCTCCAGAGTCCTCAATGTCTGTTCAGCTGTGTGTTCCCAGTGTATCCCAGCCTACATTTAGTCTTTAAGTTCCTGTGCATCCATACTTTTGATTCTTGTGTACTCCAACATGCATTCGGTTCTTTGATCCTTGTGTACTCCAGCCTGCAACCAGCCCTCTTTACTCCAATCTCCACTTATCATCACTTGTCTCTCTGTATGTTCCAGCCAGCCTCTCATCACCAGCACCTAAGTCTGTTTCCTCATCTATGCCTTTGTGTGTTCCTGTGCACTCCTACCTCATTGGACTGTGTTATCTACTGCCTTGTGATTCATTCATCCCAGGGCTGCAAGGGATTGAATAATTTTCTATGTGCTTCCATTGTGTTTTTTGTGTTCCTTTTTAGCACCCGTGTGATTCCTTGAGTACTTTAGCCAGCTACTTGTTGCTAACACCATTGCACGCCTTGTCAACATACTTCAGTGATCCACAAACCCTTGCCTGCATCCCCCTGTGATTCTGTCCACCTCCACCCATACCCAGTGCCTCTGTGTGTTTGTACAGTCCCGCCTGCTTGGAACATACTTACTCACTGAAGGGTGGCTCCTCCTGCCTGATTAGTTGTAAGTGTAATTTTTTTCTATTCTACCAATAAAATATTAAAAATGTAAACTATGGAGATTTCTACTGCTTTTATCCTATGATCATTTATATAAGAAATTCTCTAACCCTGTGGAAATGTATCAACTGGGCAAGAGGGAGAGGTTTAACCACTTCAATACCGGGCACTTTTACCCCCTTCCTGCCCAGGCCAATTTCCAGAGTCCAGCGCTGTCATTCTTTGAATGACAGTTGCACAGTCATGCAACAATGTACCCACAGGAAATTGTTAGCTTTTTTTTTTTTTTTTTTTTTTTTTTTTTTTACACAAATAGAGCTTTCTTTTGGTGGTATTTAATCACTACTGGGTTTTTATTTTTTGCTAAATAAAAGGAAAAAAGTGCCTTTCTTGGTTTCTGTTAAAAAATTGTACAAATAAATAATCTTCTTCATAAATGTAGGTCAAAAAGCAATCTGTTACATTTCCATGGTGAAAATAACCCAAATCCGTGTTTATTAGTCAAGTTATAGAGTCCACAAACTATTGTATATACTGTATATCTAAATATTGATCAATCCTGATGTGCTGACACCAGATCTCATTTATTGAGGCCCGAAAATGTAAAAACGTAAAGTAAGACATAGGGGGAAAGACCCCGAAAAAAGTAGGCACTTTATGCGACCACAAATTGTAATATTGTAAAAATATTCTGTATTATGGACTTCAAAATCAGAAAAAAGCACAAAAGGGGAATCTACACCTCCACCCAACACTAACAATGCCAACACTGTCAATTCTAAAACCAAAATCAGAGTCTTAACTCAGCAAAATGTATGGTCACCATATCACAACAACCACCATCAATGTTTCCAAGCTCACAACAGAGTATATACTGTATTTGTGTATCAAAATGCATGCAATATAAAATGGGACTGCATGAGGTGGTGAAGTAACAGTGACTGCCAGCACATTCTTATGAAAGAATTTACAAATAGCTATTGGTACAACACCTATGTAGTTAATCGCTAATGAGCAAAAGGTGCATTAACTGTAAGCACTGGAGCTATAAGGGCAGGCTTATTGCTCCCCAGGGAGCATCACAAGAATAAGTGAACAGATGGTAAGATAACTGCACAGGAACATAGCCATTTAAACAGAGGTATTCCTTCCCCCCGAAAGTTGCTGAAGGTCAATCCAGGTATATGACAGCCAGGGTAATTCAATTCAACAGTCGCAACATTAGCATTGATATGACAGTCCCAAAAACATTGTGTACATACTGTATACACTATTCAACACTGTTAATTCTCACAGCCAGTTAAGTCACTATAGCAGCACTGAGATAGAAACATATGAGCTGTGCAGTCCTGGATCAGGGATGCTTCCCAGTGATAAATCAGGATGCCATTAGTCCTATAGGCTCAGGTTAAACAAACATGCTGCCCACGTGTGTGATAGGTTGGCTGATTAAGCTTGTCATAAGGAAAGCATAAACTGCGAGCTTTGCTACTCACAGGGGCATACAAACTCACTTGTCCATTGGTTGATACCGGGTCAGTGTATCCAAGTCACTTGTAGTGGGAGGCGCCATGTCTTGGTAGTATACCACTGCACAGCAGGTGTTTCACCAATCCACTCCTGCTCCAGCAGCACAGATTGACACATGTTTAGTTGATGTTAGCCCACTGTATAGCCTAAAGGGCGACTCCACTTTCATGGGGTAAACAAATATACAATTGCGACACAAGTTATATTGCAAATGAATGTTAATAAAAATGACCTTTCCTTTTCAACTTGCAGCCGCAGTAAATTTCTGTAAAATGCAATGCAATATGGCTACCTGGAGGCGTTCTGTACACAGAATGTGTACAGAACGCCCCCCAGAAACGTAATTTCCTACTTGTGCGAGTGGCTCACTGATTTTCTCAGAAGTCTACTCTAAGATACAAGTCACATTTTTGCCATCCTCTGCAACAAAAATTTTATTTCTGGTAAGATACTCCCAATAGGAAATCACATCTAAAGGGATGCAGACCCCGTTTTCCTCATTAGAGCCCTACAGCTTGTAGTGAATATTCAGTCAGAATAAGTTGTGCCTTTTTAAAGGACAGGTTTCCCGCACAATAATTATCCTTGAGTAATTTTTAACGAAGATATTTTTAAGATACAAAATCAATCAATATGACACAGTCTATGCTTGTGAAACTTATTCACGGAGACGTGTGGTCATACAAAATAGAAATTTATTGGTAAACAAACACAAATAATCACATGAAATTACGATACCGATTGGGTTACATGAACGTCTTGAAAATCAATAAAAACACTTGCAAAAATGGGCGTACCGTCCATTTGACATAATACCACCATAATAACTTCTCGGTAGAATCAATAACCTTGTGAACTTGACAATTAAACAGAACATCTGTATTTCACACGTGCAACCGTTACTATACTGCAGGTAAGTAAGTGATTAAAATTGTGAAATAAATTAGACGTTTGTTTTGTCAATAAATGTGGCAACTATGCAAAAAAGAAAAATATAATGAAAAATTTGAATCTTTAGAGAAAAATCTACCAGTCGGTTATTGATTCGGGAGAATGATTATCAGTTGAATAATATTCAATACATCAATATTTGTGAGAACATATCAATATTTGAGAGAACATGCAAGATAAAATCAACATGATATAATTACCCATTCCAGGATTCCAGAGGATTTACTTCTTATGACCTCCGAGTTCTAAGTATTAGGTGTTGAGGAATCTTCATGAATGTAAAGATATGAATTCATGCATGGTGCATGAGTGTTAGTCTGGGAGTGTGTGTGTCTCCCCCAGTGTGCCCCCTTCAGGGTGGATCCCTGAGCTCTCCCCCTGAGCTCTCTCCTTCCTCCTCCCGTTCTTTTCTTACTTGCCTCTAAATACCATTTCAGATAATAAGACCATAAAAATTATAATGGCTCTGCCCAAAAGGACGTGGCTCAATTCCCATTGGGTTAGGAGACTTAAATATTAACTTCCTCTGGAAATTTAGTGAGTTCAAATAATACCACCTTCAACCACCAGGTGTCTCACATGTTTTGAGTCCATCCTTTTAAATTAATACGTTCTATTTTCATAAGGTGTATAATGGTAAGGATAAGTATATACCTTTAAATATTCTGGTAATCGGTCTAATGTAAAATACACTCAGTATAAGTTTGATTAATCATCATTACATAACTTGGTTATATAACTGTATATCTGTAAAACTGGTCTATCTAGGAAATACACACATTGTTATATTTTTCATCAATACTACATAAAAATGATTATCTATATGGATACCTGTATAACTTCTGGTATCTCCACTGAACATTTGTTTATCTAAGTATAGGTTACACTCTTATATAATTATAATCATGATTATATGTTTTTCCTAGTACTAATTTGTTACTTAAAACACTTCTACTTATAAAATCACACTTTCATATACATTTTCTTCATAGCAAAGTTGTTGGGTCCGCAGACGCCAACATTATAATGTCTCTGTGACCTACAATGTCAGAGATAGTTTAAAATGACTTATAACCTTATTGATGCCTTAAAATATTTTTGACTGGCACAATATTCAACTTTCTCGAACGTGTTGAGAGGGACCGTGAACAGTCTCACTGGATGTTTAGAAATGACTTGTTTGTCTAAACCATCCTAAAAGTTCATACAATGAGTTTTGTTAGCCAAAGTGTTAGCTATTTAAACAGTCCACCACTTGCACACAATAGGTTAGCCAAGTGAGGCTATCTCTAGGCGAGAATTGTCTGCATAACCTTGTGTCCTGTGGCAGTTTTTGTTTATTCACAATACCATGTAAATATCTCCTTGTTTTGTGACAAAAGCAGTTTTTTTTGTTCCAACAGTTTTCCTTACAATACATGCTTGTAAAAGTCTTCAATATTTGAAGTAGTAGTAAAACTTGGAAAAACATGAGAGCGTCTAATTTGTTCTAAAGGTTGACGAAAGGGCAACAGTTCATCTGCTTTTTGAGGCCTAAGCATCTCATGTTTTCTGCCAAGAAATATAAAATATATTTCTTCATGAATTCACAACAAGCTGCAGCAGAAGCTGGTTGATAATTATGAAACCACTCCCATTAGACTCACGTAGCACAGGGGCACAGAGAAACAAAGTGATTTCTTCAGAATAACATTTAGGAATCTGCAACAAAGTTTGTTAAAATCCCTGCAATGTACTGTACATACTGTAGATCACCCAGAGGGGAGTTTTTTCTCAAAAAAGTGGATTTATACTTTAAAATGTACTTAACAGTATATCGTACTGTGTATCCCAAACTCTAATGTAGAAATGACACATCGTCGATTTTAATGTTGGGTAGAGGTGTAAAGAGCCTTTTTGTGCTTTTTTTCTAATTTTGAAATCCATAATAAAGAATATTTTACAATATTACAATTTGTGGTTGCATTAAGTACCTACTTTTTTCAGGGTCAGTGTTGAGTATGCTGACCCACACCAATAAGTTGTAATAATGGAATAATCGATTCCCCTTTTACCGTGGTGTCACCCTGTGGGATGATATTTAGACGTGTGGTTTGTTTAGTTCCGAGTTAATATTCGGACAAATTTTTCATTATTCGGAGATTCAGATATACCCGAATTACAGTATAAACAAAGTTTACCGAATGTTCAGCATAAAACAAATTTGTCCGAATTTCCAAAATTCAAATTTGAATCAAATTTTACATCGAATTCCATTCGAATTTGAACTGTAAACAAATTTCTGAAATAAAAGACTGTGTTATTAGAGTACCATTTTGAAATAATACTATTTTTGTTAAGCCAAAAGGTGATTTGTAAATTGATGAAGATCTTTCCTTTGTTTGTTCACTTTGCCGCATTTGAAGCGAAAAAACCGCAACATTTTCAATTTGACCGATTCAAAATTTATCGATTCGAACATTTTGAATTGAAAAAAAAAAAATCTGTAAAATTTGAAAAAAAACACAAAACAAATTCAGAATACGATATCCGAACTGAATGAATCAATAGAATTTAACAAAACCCTAATAACTAGATAAACGAATCTAAATGAAACAAAACAAAATCATTTTTTCGTCATGCACATGTCTAATGATATCCACTCTAGTCTATATTATCAGCGTTATATAACTAGTGTGCTGGTAATCAGGGACACTGACTGGTGACAGTATGTAAAAAAAAAAAATTATATATTTATTTATTAATTAATATCTTTATTACATTTTTTTTAAATTTTTATTTTATTTTTTAACATACTGTGACCAGAGCAATACAGTGTTACCATAGTTAATATAAGCAATCATTTTAACTGAATAAAACTGATTCATTCAGTGTCTTTTGTTGGTATTAGCTGTGATTGGCCCTGTCTGTACCATGTGATCACTGTCTCCTTTTTGGTGTTGTATATTCTTATTATCCCATTTATAAGTTAACACCACAACGGGATGTGCGAGCATTTATTACGCTTGATTACCACTTTTTGACTATATATATGTGTATATGTTTTCAAACTAGTTTTTGGGTAAAATATGTTCTTTATTTTGCTTTTTCCCATCCCGACTCATAGGTGTTTTACAATTCTTGGGTTTACAAAGTTTTTAATTGCATGCAAGGGGTGTCAGCCTGATTGTGAGGCATTGATTGGTGGTTTTACCAGCTTTCCTACCCCACCCTCCTGCATAATAATATATATATATATATATATATATATATATATATATATATATATATATATACATACATACACACACACACACACACATATACACACACACATACATACACATACATATACACACACACACACACACACACACACATTTTATTCTTGTCTGCTTTAGCTATGAGTAAGCATCTAATGATGTGAAACGTGTTAGCTATTGTACCCTGTTTTGTCTCCATCTATGTGACTGTATGTCTGATTTTTTACGCTTTTCAATAAAGATGCCTTTTAATCCAAGTGCAGCAATCCAGGACCTTTTTTGTTTCCACTTAAACTTGTGCAGAGCCAGCACCTGAATCAAGTTCACAGTAGGGCAGGAGCAGTCTTTCAAGGTTTGGAACCTTTGTGAGCAGCATCTCCTCTCCACCATGTGATCACTGACCAATCACAGCTAGAATCACAATTGTATACAATGGATGGCATGAAAGTAACCCATTCATTGTTTACAATTGTGATGTGATCTGCTGTGATTGGTCACAGCGATCACATTTTATTGGCAGCAGGCCAGTATAGTGAGTAGTCATCGGCTACATGGCCTTGCAAGCTTCACCTTTAAAGGTCCTTTTTGTTGCTGCGGAAGACCTTGGGCAACACATCTGGAACTGTCTCCCTTCAAATTGATGTCTTTGAGATACTGTATCTTGTTGATGCAGTAGGATCACTTCAGAGAACTACTGGAGCATTTCCACAAAGTCTGTCCCTATTTTTTCTAAGACTATGTTTCCGCAATAGATATGTAAAACATAAGGACAAACTTAACATTGATTTTGCTTTATTTATGGCACTATGTTTTTTGAATGATGCCCATCAGAGCTCACACTAAGGAAAATAAATAAAATAATGCACTGGATTTAAATCCAGGGATAAAAGCGGCATCATATCCTTTGTGACATTGCAAAGGGAGAAATCTTTGAGGGGAAATGTCTTTCCCCACATTTCCAGGCATATATGGGATTAGGGAAGGTATTTATATCCAGAATAAATGTTTTGTCTGGTTTGTGTTATGTCTATTACTGTATGTACGATTGTAATACATGACCAGCTTTTACTTTTATTGGCCACTAATTAATGCTGCTCCTGAGATATAGGAGAGTCCTTTAGAAAAAAAATTGGGGCACGGGCAGCCTAATTTTGAGAGCTGCAAAAAGACTGTGTAAAACATTGATGTGTTTTTGTAATTGACTGGGTCTAGCTCATCAACTGATAGTGAGGTAACTAAATGTGTTTAATTAGTGCCTGACTGGCTAAGATTTATTTTATGTTGATTTCTATTTTACTACCTGAAACCTTTTATAAATAAAGCTGGCTGTGTCAGAGTGAAAAATATCTACTGTCTAAAATCTGTTCATAAATCCACCTGAAGTCTGAGTGTACCTTTTAGCTCAGAAAAGGTGATGCTGAAAGACTTGTGGAGGATGTGGAAAGACTAATATAGAGGGTGCAATGAAAGCTTTACTTTAACCACTTGGCAACCGCGCTGTAGCCGAATGACGACTACAGTGTGGACGGCCAGTTATGGGAGGGCATCTGTGATGGAAGTCACTAATAGGGGCACAGGGTGAATGAGAACCCCACTATGATCTGTGCTAGTCAGACTCAATGAGAATATATATTATATATATATATAAAAAATATATAAAATATATGTGTGCTGTCTCATCCTGTTGTGGACTCTTTGCTGTGATGGTTGGGGTGTGACTGTATTCTATTGTCTATTGTGGCTGTCTGCCTCAACTATTATGGTCTTGCTGTGAGGAAAGAGGGAGGGGGGATTCCTCCAGCAGCCCCCTGTTAAGACTGTTTACTGATGAGAAGTTAAGCACACTTGGACTGTGTCCATTGTTATTGGACAGTTTAACCCGCCCTGTTTTCCAAGGGTGGGGGGAAATGTTTCGAAGTGGGATCTGTATAACATGTAGTTGAATAAAGATTAATTCTGCTTGAACCTGAGGACAGAGCATTTTGTCTCGTACTTGGGGGGAGAATTATTTGTATGGGTTCCTTGTTCAGCTGATCAGAGTGTTCGGTAGTTGGCTTGGTGTTCGGGAAGGGAATGTTCTAAACGACTTTAACCCCTTTCGTACTCGGGGTGTTGTCACAGCATCATATGACAGCCTCCCGTTATTGCATTGGCTGCATGCCAGCTGCAGCGTGCAGGCAGTGCGTGGGCGGTGCACGCGGTGTGTTCTGTGATCGGTGTCCTCTGAACATTGCTGATCACAGGTTGGAGGTAAAAAGCCAATTAACGGCTCTTTACCATGTGATCAGCTGTGTCCAATCACAGCTAATCATGATGTAAACAGAAGCCAGTTATTGGCTTTCCTTTCCTCACGCTGACAGTGTGAGGAAGGGAAAAGAGCCGATAAACAGCTTCTGGAAAAAGGGTTATGTACACTGATAATCACTGCACTGGTCATCAGTGTCCTGATCATCAGTGCAGTCCCAACAATGTCCATCACTGCTGCCAAACTGTGCCCACCAGTGTTGCCAATTAGTGCCCATTAGTGCTGCCAAACAGTGCTCATCAGTGCCTCCTCAGTGTCAACTATCAGTGCCACTTACCAGTGCCCACCAGTGCCACTTACCAGTGCCCACCAGTGCCACCCATCAGTGCCCATCACTGTCACCTAATCAGTGCCACCTCCTCAGTGCCCATCAGTGCAGGAGAAAAATTACCTGTGTGCAAAATTGTATAACAAACTATTAAAAAAGTTTATACCAAGATGGCCACTGATCCAGAAGCCAGATATGTCGGCGTGACATCAGCGTATATATAGAGCTCCTCCCTATGTGTTTCATGCTCATGCACATCTTTAAGGGATTAGGCCTCCTTAAATAGCCTGCAGAGCACAGAATCAACACACGCCATTTTGTTGTAGACCCACCATTTTTCAGTAGTCCTGACAATGCTACAGACAAGAGATGTCAAACAGGCACTGCAGCGTGCGGAAACATGTGCCATTTTGTTGTAGATCCTGGCATTTTCTGGTTGTGCTAATGAGGCTGTAGACAAGATATGTCAAACAACCCTGCTGGGGGCATGAATTCCACATGGAGCTGTAAAGATGCACTTTTAGTGAGCTCTCACGGAGGTTTCCCTTTTATGCTCCTTAAGCACCTTAAATAGCACAGTACCACCCTTTACTGACATGGGGAAATGCACAGGAAAGTCCCTAACAGCTAAAAACCCTTCATCGGGGTCTATAAAAGATTCCTGGCTCTAGAACTAGAGGATTCCTTGGATGCAGGTGAACTAGACCATTCTCCACATGGCATTGGCTCTGCCTCTCACCATAGGCCTGCATCTCAGAGGAGCTCACAGGCATCTTCATACTGCTTGAACAGGGAAGGTTGTTCTCCATGAAGATCACGTGGCAGCTCTAATGACTAGCCTACCCACCAAATTGAAATAGGCCTCCATGCTCCATAGCCTGGAAAAGGCTATTAAGAAGGAAGTATCGGCCATCTGATCTGACCTATCCCAGGTCTTGCTGCACGTGGAGGAATCTGAGCAATGCCTAGATTGCCACATGGCCGCCATCTGAGTTTTCCAAACCCAAACCAGGCTCCTAGCTATCGCCCACGGGATGGCCCTCTATGAGATTTAAGATCAGGAAAACAGAAACCGGAAAAATATCCAAATTTGCCTCCTTCCTGAAGTGACCAGGGACGAAGACCTGCCAGCTATGGACAACCCTGCTGACCATCCCTTAAAGCTTGACAGGGTTACTCAAGCCCTGCGGCCACACAACCTGTCCTCTGATACCCCAAGGGATGTGATTTTCCATGTGCACTACTTTGAAGAGAAGGAGCGGACCATGAACAAAGCCAGAGAGGCCTATTCCCTGGACTTCGACAGGGCTATGCTGTCCTTGTCAGATCTGGTGAGGGAGACCTTGGATTACTGCTGTGCCCTGTGGCCTCTTACAGAGAAGCTCTGCAACAAAGCCATAGCCTATCACTGGGGCTTCATTGCCACAAGGGATGACTGCACTGCTACCCTTCGCTTCCCTGAAAATCTGGAGAAATTCTGCTTGGATCTTAACATCACCCCTCCAGAATTACCAGGTTGGCAGGATGATATCCCTATAGTGGAACCTCCTCCTGATTCACAGAAACCTCTAGAAAGCACCATGCAGCTACCCCAGGATCTGCACACAAAAATGGGTGAGCCTCTTTACACTAACATACTAGGGATGTAGACTTCCCCACTGCTGTCTTTCAACTAAGCTGGTTTTGATCTTCATTTCCATGAAGATATGTTAAATTTCACCTCAAGTGCTACTTCTCAGAGGCCTTTCCTTAAAAGCGGAGGTCCGCCCACCACTGCAAAAATTAAAAACCAGCAGCTGCACATACTGCAGCTGCTGACTTTTAATAATCGGACACTTACCTGTCCTGGAGTACAGCGATGTCAGCACTGCAGCTGATGTTTCCATCAGCTGTCGGGTGCATGCTGCCTCCATTGTGATTAAGGAAACCCGGCAGTGAAGCCTTACGGCTTCATGCCAGGAACCCTACTGCGCATGTGCGAGGCTCTCTCTCTCCTACTGGCCCAGCGGCTGCGGAAGGAGAAGGGAGGAGGAGGGAGCTCGGGCGGTGATGTCAATACCTGCAGCTGAGGCTCCCAGAAGTGGGAATAAGATACCTGTATTAGACAGGTATCCTGTCCCCCCCCCTCCCCCCGAAAGGTGCCAAATGTGGCACCGGAGGGGGGGGGAGGTGTACAATGAGCAGAAGTTCCATTTTTGGGTGGAACTCTGCTTTAAGTAGGCCTTTCTGTTCACCAGACTTTACACTTCTTATAGACAAATTCTCACCTTATTAGTACTGCTTTATTGTCAAAGGTTATGTTTATAATTACAGTGGTACTCATGTTTTCTAGTTATTTTTCATATATGGTTCACATAACATTTGGTTACCTCCGGAGGGCGACCTCTGATGATTACCTCCCTCACTGTGAATGCTTTTTATCGCACTCCCCGCAGGGTTTCCTACATCCCTGGTTCCATCCATACTCTCCCTGATATGGTTGCCCTGTATTGGACACCCGAGATGTGATAAAACCCTGTCTATGCACCACAGTATTATGCAAGCCTTTCTCAGGTATTTCTTCCAACCTCATTTTTCTCTGTCTTATTCTTTTGCTCGAGTAAAGCCTGCCTTTTTTATCTTTCTCCCTCCCCATTTCTCTTCCTCCTGCTCCTCTTCAATGATTGTATATTATATGCTGTTATGGACTTCCCTTTGCGATCCCCATAGCGTCTATTAATATAATCTCTCTTAATGTACAGGGGCTGAACGCCTCAGGCAAAAGACATACAGTAATTTGTTTAGAGAACTTAAAAGGCTCCAATGTGACATTGCATTTCTCCAAGAAACGCATCCTACCCATACTACCACTACTAGACTCTTCTGCCCAAACTATCCTGAGGGGTACTATGGATTATCTGATGTACATAAAGCTAAAGGAGACGCCATCGGTTTCTGCACGTCCTTCCAATTTGATTCCACTCTGATATGTATGGGAGATATTTATTTTTAAAAGGCACTGTGGGTAATATGCCCTGTACTTTGCCAAAAATATACACTCCCAACCAAGACCAAGTGGGGTTCCTATCTGTGACCCTGAATAAGCTAAAGGAATTTGCACAGGGATGTATCATTTTGGCGGATGATATTAATGCCCCCCCTAGAACCTAAGCTAGACACCTCGCAGGGTAAACCCTCAATTTCCCCGATGCCTAAATTTCCTATGAAAACATCTTCATAACGTGCTGCTCATGGACGCTTGGTGTATCCTCCAGTCACCCAGTGGAAAGGGATTTTTGTATTTTTCGCACTTACATCAATCCTATTCTAGGATAGATTATGTCTTTATAGCCCTCTACCATTAAGAACTTTTGTCCCAGGCTAAAATGTAGACATTTTCTTTTTCAGATCTTGCCCCAGTTTGTATTAATTTTAAAATTCCCTCACTCCTCACACTAACTGGAAATGAAATGACTCGCTATTAACTGACATCATAAATAGAGCTCAGATTGACGCTCACCTCTCGTCTTACTTTAAAGGGAACTCATTCTCTCATACGAGACCTGCAGTACTGTAGAAAGCACATAAAGCTCATGTACGGGACAAATTCATTGAACTTGGTTCACAAAAAGAGGGAGAGGACACACTGCCAGAATTCAAGCTTCTTCAGGAGATCAAGGCTCTTGAATGCAACCATAAGGCCTATCTCTCACCTGCCCTCTTCCACTCACTAACGCAAAAAAAGGAAGCACTAAAAACCCTTTACCACACAGAACAAAAATGTTATTTTCGGTTAATCTCTCAAAGGATCTATGAGTGGGAAGATACACCAAGAAGCAATCTTGCTAGGTCACTTCAACAGAAAAAAGCTGCTTATTTCATTTCCAAGATCAAAACTTCATCTGACACTAGTTCATGAGAATAAAGCTATAGCTAATGAATTTTGCTATTTTTATCAACACTACCATGTTCATAAATCCAATACTGGCACTGCATTCTAACATTCCATGATTCTAGATTAACTACCCCAAGCTAATCTTCCCAAACTATCTCCCTCCTCCCTTGAAACCTTGGAAGAAGCGATTTCCCTTTCAGAATTGCGTGCTGCCCTAAAATCTATGGCCTCCAGTAAGGTGCCTGGGTCTGATGGCATCTCAGTAGCATACTACCATGCATACGCCATTTACTTTTTTAGCCACCTATACTAACATACTTGCATTAGGGGGAGTATTGTGACTGGAAACGCTGCAAGCACATGTTACTGTTCTTCCCAAACCAGGGATGATCCTAGCCAATGTGGTAGTTACAGACCAACTCACTTCATAATATTGATGCAAAAAATTGTATGCAAAAGTATTATCAACTATACTTTTACTTTTAATCCCCTGTTGGATCTCTACTGACACAAATAGTTTTCATCCCTGGAGGGGAGGCCAGAGATAATGCAATTCGCATGATTTCACTCATCTCACATGTTCGACGGTCTTCCCAGCCCACCCTTCTCCTGTCCACCAATGCTGGAAAAGCATTTAATAGGGTGGACTGGGCACACTTAACGGCATCTCTTTACATAGTTGCATAGTAGGTGAGGTTGAAAAAAGACAGAGAAAGAAAGTCTGTCAAGTCCAGCCTATGTGTGTTATTATATGTCAGTATTACATTGTATATCCATTTTTGTTGCGGTCATTCAAGTGCTTATCTAATATTTCTAATATCGATGCCCCCACTGAAACCTCCACCTGTGGAAGGGAATGCCACATCCTTGCCGCTCTTATGCCGCGTACACAGGAACGCACATTCCAACAAAAAAATACGTGTTTTTTTTCCGACGGATGTTGGCTCAAACTTGTCTTGCATACACAAGGTCACACAAATCTTGTCTGAAATTCCGAACGTCAAGAATGCGGTGATGTACAACACGTATGATGAGCCAAGAAAAAAGTTCAATAGCCAGTGTGGCTCTTCTGCTCGATTCCGAGCATGCGTGGAACTTTGTGCATCGGAATTGTGTACACACAATCGGAATTTACGCCAACAGATTTTGTTGTCGGAAAATTTGAGATCCAGATCTCAAATTTTGTTTGTCGGAAATTCTGACGGAAAATGTCCAATGGAGCCTACACACGGTCCGAATTTCTGACAACAAGCTCCCATCGAACATTTCCTGTCGGAAAACCGGCATTACAGTAAAGAACCCTCTACACAGTTTAAGGTTAAGCCTCTTTTCTTCTAATTTTAATGAGTGACCTTCCGCAAAAAAAATTATGCCTATTGTGCGGTCACCAGTATGGTACTTGTAAATTTAAATCAATCATACGCCCTCTCAAACGTCTCTTCTCCAGTGAGAATAAGTTCAGTGCTCACACACTTTCTTCATAACTAATATCCTCCAGACCCTTTATTAGCTTTGTTGCCGTTCTTTGTACTCGCTCCATTTCCAGTACATTCTTCCTGAGGACTGGTGCCCAGAACTGGGCAGCATACTCCAGGTGAGGCCGGACCAAAGTCTTGTAGCGTGGGAGACTTATCGCTTTATCCCTTGAGTTAATCCCCTTTTTCTTTTTTCTTTTCAAATATTTTTTATTGGTAATTAACAAGCATCTGTTACAAGCATTGCAAGGTAATGCATGTACATAAAACAATGTGCATCTCGACAAAACAATATAATGGTGGTAGAATACAATTAGGGTTTCAATAAGTGAGCACTCTGTCAGATAACACAGGGTCCAGTACTAGCCGATAATGTAAACATTAAGAGGGAGCAAGGTCCCTAATTTAGCTATAGGGGGCTGCTGGAGGCTATTCTTTTGGAGTCGGGCACAAAAGCGGCCGAGACCATCTCCAGAAACAGAGTACAATACCAATGGTTATTGAAGGTGAGAAGGGGGGGATAGAGGGGGAGAAAGCAGAGCAGGGTAGAGGAGGTCAGAAATGAAGAAGTGAGGGATAGATGAAAGGGGGGGGGGGGAATAGGTTGGTCAGGCCACACGGGCACAGGTGCAATTTAAAAAATTGTCGATGGTATTTGTAATGGTCTCAGGGTTCTAAAAGGCGTTTGTCTATATCAGTGGGCAAAAAATGCTCTATCTAAGGTTGCCAGATTTTAAAGTGCTGGGGGACCTTATCTAGGATTGTCACTTCAATCTTGCCATGTATCATTGCCTGGGTGATCCTATTTTTCAGTTCAGCTATATTGAGTGTGGGTGTCTTCCAGGCTTTAGCAATCATTTGCTTTGCTGCGGTGAATAGGTGAAGGAGGAGACGTAGTTGTGCTCTGGTGTAGTCTTGCGGAATAAAATTAAGCAGGGCTATAGTTGGGTTTGGGTCCAAGGTAATTTGGTGGAGAGTAGAGGCCATTTGAAATATTGTCACCCATAAATGCTGCACAAGTGGGCATGTCCACCAGATGTGCATGTGCGTGCCTCTGTCCTTGCAACCCCTAAAACAATTCAGAGGATACTCGGGCAGAAATTTAGCGATGCTGGTTGGGGCTAGATACCATCGCATTAGCACTTAATAGTTTGCTTCTGAGGCTACAACATTTTGGGATGAGTTTTTTGTGTTAGTCCAAATGGTCGTCCAGTCTAGATCAATGTTTAAGTCTCTAGACCATCGTTGAGCATAGGTGGGGAGGGTAGAGAGGGGGCGACGTGAGATGGGTATAAAGGCAAGAAATAATACCTGGAGCATGTGGGTCTGAGTCGCACATATCCTCAAATTCAGTTAGATTATCTAGTCCAGAGCTAGATCTAATAGTCGTTTGAGCGAAGTGTGCAATTTGAAGGTAACGGAAACACTCTTCGTGTGGTAAATGTACTTGCGATTGAATAGCTGGAAATGATTTTAAAGGATCACCACTAATTAAGTCACATATGCGAGTCAGACCCACCTGGGCCCAGGCTTGGAATGAGGCTGGTTCGGTGTACACCAGGTAGAAAAGAGGGTGACCGAAAAAGGATAGGAGTGGAGAGTGTGGAGACATCAATTTGAAGGGGATCCTCAACTTGTCCCAGAGTTTAAGGGTGAATTGCGTTACTCGGTTGATTATAGGGCCATGTGCAACAGGGGGCAGCCATAGCAAGTTGGTTACTGTGATTGGGTGAAGATCAATGGCTTCAAGACTAACCCAAAGAGGCGTTTCGGACTTAGAATGATACAGTATGGACTGGGCCAGTGGGGCCGCATGGTAGTATTGTAGGAAGTTGGGTATACCAAGGCCTCCACTCAGCTTGTTACGGAGTAAAACAGGCCTAGCAACTCTGGGTTTAGTGGGGCCCCAAATATACTTAAAGACTCGGCTTTGTATGACCCTATGGTAGTAAGGGGGAATCACAATCGGGAGAACTCTATATAGATATATTAGTTTTGGCAACAAAGACATTTTCACAGCTGCAACGCGTCCGAGCCAGGAGACACATACGGGCTGCCAAGAGTTAAGTAGAGAAGATAGTTGGGTTAGCATTGGGAGATAATTAGATTGGAACAGGCTAGATGGATCACTGGTCAATTTAATTCCCAGGTAGGGTATTGATGAGGAGGACCAGTGAAATAGGAAGTTTTTGTGGAGCAGCTCGAGATCAGTCTGTGGAAGAGACACATTGAGGGCCTTGGATTTCGTTTGGTTAACTTCCAACCCGGAGACCAAAGCAAACTTATCTAAGATATTCATGAGGTTAGGTAGGGTAGTGTGAGGTGACGTAACAAACAACAGTGCGTCATCGGCAAAGAGACACAATTTGTGTGTGGTTGAAGCTACCTCTAAACCTCGGATATCAGGGTTCGCTCTGATCAGGGCCACTAAGGGTTTGATCACGAGAGCAAAAGTAGGGGGGATAGGGCGCAGCTTTGTCTTGTTCCTTGTGAGATGGGAAAGGGTTCTGAGCAAAACCCAGAGTATTGTACATATGCTTGTGGGAGGGTATATAAAGGCACTGATCCAACCAAGAAAATGCGGACCGAAACCCCAGTGTTGAAGGATGTAAAACAGGTAGGGCCAGGAGACTGTGTCGAAAGCCTTCCTTATATCTAGGGAAAGGAGATGCATCAGTATTTTGCGAGAACGGGCTAAGTGTTGCAGAAGGACGACACGTCTAACGTTATCACTGGCTTGCCGTTTAGGTATAAAACCTACTTGATCTTTATGAATCAATCCTCCAATAAATCGGATTAAGACCTAAAGCTAACATTTTGGCCAGGATCTTTATATCCACATTTAAAAGAGATATTGGTCTATAATTAGACCACAATGTATTATCAGCATTTGGTTTCAGGATCATAGATATGAGCACCGTCAATGTGTCTCGACCAAAGGAGTGCTGTCTGAGCAAAGCATTAAAAGAATTAGTGAGGAGGGGGGCTAGCTCGGTTGTAAACTTTTTATAATAGAGACTGGGGAGGCCATCCGGGCCCGGACATTTGTGGGGTTTAAGAGTCTTGATGGCTGAAATAACTTCGACTGTGATCGTACTGTCCATAGACTCACGA
The DNA here is from genome assembly GCF_042186555.1 of Aquarana catesbeiana. Taxonomy (NCBI): domain Eukaryota; kingdom Metazoa; phylum Chordata; class Amphibia; order Anura; family Ranidae; genus Aquarana; species Aquarana catesbeiana. Next base: position 708,104,973 of record NC_133324.1, on the reverse strand, counting down.
TTGGCGTCTGATAGTGTAGGGATTGGCAGGTTATGAAAAAGCTTCTCTGCCTGATGCAAAGGAAATGCGGCCTTTGCCTTATATAGGTTCGACAACCATTTACGGAACTCTGAGTGTACCTTGATCGGGTTACTAGTAACCGTGTCTTTAGCCAATTTGAGTCTAATGGGAACATGAAAACGATCCGGCCTACGAAGGCTTAAAGCCAGAAAGGTATCTGGTTTATTAGCTTAAGTGTAAATCGTGTGATTGGATCTAAGAATAGCTTTATCAGCCGATTCAGCCAGAAGAATATCAAGTTCAGTTTTTTCTAAAATTATTTTATGTGCTTCAGTAGGAGAGGATTGAAATTGGAGAAAGCTATTATGGAAGTCTGATTCCATCTGCTGCAGCTTAAGGATTCTGTTTCTCTTGAGGTTTGATGCAACTGAGATACATGTGCCTCTAATCACTGGTTTATGTGCCTCCCAAAGCAAGGTGGGGGAGATGTCCGGGGTAGCATTGTGTGTAAGGTAGTCTTTGAGGGCGAGTTGGATATCAAGACAGTACGACTGGTTGGTTAAAAGTGTGTCGTTCATGCACCATGATCTATTGGTGGCTTGTGGTATCAAGGATGATACCGTGGTGACCACAGCACAGTGATCTGTCCATGTAATTGGTTGGATATTGGAATGAAGTAGGAGTGGTGCGGATGCAATAGGGATAAAGATATGATCAATCCTGGAGAAGGAATTATAGGGGTGTGAGTAAAATGTATAATTTTTCTTTGTGGGGTTGCATTCTGCCCATGTATCTAGGAGGAAGGCCTTTTGTAATTGTCTGTGAAATTGTGTAGAGGGGGAGAAATGTTCTGGAGTATAGGGTGACTTATCCATGTGAGGCTGAAGTACCGAGTTGGAGTCGCCACACAGGAACAAGGTTCCCTTACAATGTGTCTTTACTACCTGCAATAAGTGTGAAAAAAAGGGGTTTGGATTTGTATTGGGGGCATAATAGGAGACAAAATTTGTTGCAACATCCTGCAACAATCCCACTAGAATTAGGTACCTTCTGGGTCTTTTATTTTCAGACAATAGGGTGAACGGCATGGTGTGATGGAAGGCCAGCAAAACCCCTCTACCCCTCAGAAGCGGTAAATGCCTGTGGGTATTTAGAGCTAAAAAAGCTTGGGGTGCTACATGTGGAGAAGTGGGTTTCCTGGAGGGCTACTACACTGGCCTTTAGAGATGCAAACGTTTGAAAGGCTTTCACCCGTTTATGTGGAAAGTTAAGCCCCTTAACGTTTAAAGTTAATACATTCAATGGGGCCATTTATGGGTGTAAGGGGAGAGGTTATTAGGGGACCCGAGGCCCGTGGGAGCCAACCGACCAGGGAGAAGAAAAAAAAGAGTGATAGTATAGAGTAAGAGCAAGAAAAGTGAGAAGAAGGGGGAGGGGAGAACAAGAGGTTGTGACAGACCTAGCCAGGACAGAGGCTGTTGGAGAGGACTGAATGCAAGCCTCTTGCCTTTTGAATATGGGCCCTGGATTTTCAATGGAACAATACTCTTTGTGAGGTGAATTGGAAATCCAGTCTGAACTGTACTAATCGGAACTCAGTCGTGTATATATTGTATGTTTGATTCTGTTGGGGACTCCTTGCTGTGGTCATTTGGGATTTGTGTCCCTGAAGAGGGAGGTGGGATTCCTCCAGCAGCCCACTGCTGATAAGACTGATTCATACTGCTGGGACACATACTGTGAGGAGATGCTGGTGTCATCAACTCCAACTACCTGTGTTTATGTTAATTGAATGAGCTGATCACATTGTCCTCTATACAATGTAGGAGACGGGACGACTCCTATTGGAGCTGCTGCTATTGTGAGAAAATGTCCTGTGATAATTAACTCAGTCTGGGCAAAAGGTCATGTCTCAGTCACCTAGGCTGTATAAAGGATTAGTCAATTAGCTCATGTTAATCAGGTTACATTTGTATTGTTAGAGTAATATGAGCAGGAGGGGGGAATCTCATCTTCTCCTGTATATAAGACTATATTCTGGTTCTGGATAAAGTGATTTCATGTTAGCAACAAGCAAGTGTCGCCTTGTTTTGTGCTCAGAGAGGTTGGAATATCTGATATCTGTATACAGACTGGGAGGAAGTGGTATATGATGGAAGCACTCAAGCGGAGTGTGGGACGTTCCGTGACATTGGTGGCAAGCAGCAGGAAAGCTTCCTGCAGTCTGGGACATCCAAACCTCCAACTGGATCCAAGATCAGCATAGAAGACTTAAGTCACCCCAGCGGAGATATGGACCTGGCATCAGAGTTCCCGGGGCTACTGCGGATCATCCTTTCAACATACACCAGGACTGTGTCTAAGGATGAATACCTGGAGCTCAGGCAGCAGATTTGGGTGGAGCTCTGGATCGGAGCCCTCCAGCTCGCTGGTATAAAATAGGGCAAGTGCTTTCCAACCCAAGAGCAACGGGCCAGTGACCAACGGGCATTGCGGATGGCATTCCTGGGAGAGCGGCCCCAGGAGCAATGGGTGACTGAGTTGGATAGGCTGGTCCAGCAGGAGATAGAGCTGGACAATCATTATCAGGCTCTGCAATGGCACGCAGAGCAGGGATATTTAGGGGAGACAACAGAATGCTCTCCGGAGGGATATGACTTTGGAGGCCCTGGATTGCTGTGGGAGAGCCTTACAGATCATTTTATGTTTGGCGATGAAGGGGAACCTGACCTTGAGGACCTGAGAGAATATAGAGAGGCTATGCTCGGTCTTGCAGGGGTCTCAGAGCTCAAACCTGATCTGGACCATTTGCTAAGGAAGGAACAGCATCTGGAAAGGGCATACAGGAAACTGCTAGAACAAGTTCAGCAGCATGCCAGAGAATCGGCAGTGGAAAATCCGGAGATTGCCGTCCCCAAACCTGAAGTGCTGACAACAGGGCAGAGCTCTGCTAACCTCTACCCAGAAATGATAGCATCTTCTGGGTTCCATGGACAGGAGATGGTGAACCTCTATCCCCAGATATCAGTTGCAGAGACATGGGATTTGATAGACTTTTTCTGCTGAGGAAGAACAACCTGATGAGCCTCCAGCAGAAGAGCTGCTATCAGGGCCAAAGTTCACTGTGCTCTGCCCAGCACCAACAGTGGCTTCGGCCTTCTTGAGAGAACAGGTAGTCGGCCTTTCTCCCACAACACTGACAGGGACATGTGATTTTCTGCCGGCAGCATCTATGGAGTTAAAACAAACTTCTCCAGCTGAAGATCTGGTAACTGAACAGAGGGTCCAAGACCTTTGTCCCACACTTTTAGCAACTCCAGAGACTGAGGATTTGATAGACGTTTCTGTAGAGGAGGAACCACCTAGCAAATCCCCAGCAGAAGTGCTGGCAACTGGACAGAGGGTCCAAGACCTCTGTCCCACACCTGCAGCAATTGGAGGCCCAAGTTGAGGAGGTGGCAGTCTATCGTGAGCTGCAGATTAGGATCCAAGGAGAGAATGCAGTCAGCACCTCACAACTGCAGCTTGATCTGGTGTCGGTGGATGGGGCTTCAGTCCCCACCTGTATACCCCAGGGATGCTGGGCAGTCGGCCCAGATCCCCAACAGCAGGATGGAGTGAGCTCAGTCCCCCTGTCTTCTCTCCAGTGGCAGAAAGGATTCCAGGGAGAAGGGCCAGTGCAGGCCTCTCCCCAGCGGTGGGCATGTTCTCTGAGAGAGGCAGAGGAAGGCTGGGTGTGTAATACTCTGTTTGGAACAATTTGTTTGGGGTACTGTGGGTACAGGCAGTAGAGGACTGGAACTATGGACTAACTTCGGAGTCAACCCATCTGGGGTCTCCTTCTGTGTTAGTCTCCTGCCGAAAGGGGAGAAATGTGACAGACCTAGCCAGGACAGAGGCTGTTGGAGAGGACTGAATGCAAGCCTCTTGCCTTTTGATTATGGGCCCTGGATTTTCAATGGAACAATACTCTTTGTGAGGTGAATTGGAAATCCAGTCTGAACTGTACTAATCAGACTCAGTCGTGTATATATGTATATATTGTATGTTGTTTGAGTCTGTTGGGGACTCCTTGCTGTGGTCATTTGGGATTTAGGTACCTGAAGAGGGAGGGGGGATTCCTCCAGCAGCCCCCTGCTGATAAGACTGATTCATATTGTTGGGACACATACTGTGAGGAGATGCTGGTGTCATCAACTCCAACTACCTGTGTTTATGTTAATTGAATGAGCTGATCACATTGTCCTCTATACAATGTAGGAGACGGGACGACTCCTATTAGAGCTGCTGCTATTGTTAGAAAATGTCCTGTGATAATTAACTCAGTCTGGGCAAAAGGTCATGTCTCAGTCACCTAGGCTGTAAAAAGGATTAGTTAATTAGCTCATGTTAATTAGGTTACATTTGTATTGTTAGAGTAATACGAGCAGGAGGGGGGAATCTCATCTTCTCCTGTATATAAGACTGTATTCTGGTTCTGGATAAAGTGAGTTCATGTTAGCAACAAGCAAGTGTCGCCTTGTTTTGTGCTCAAAGGAGGTTGGAATCTCTGATATCTGTATACAGACTGGGAGGAAGTGGTATATGACGGAAGCACTCAAGCGGAGTGTGGGATGTTCCGTGACAGGTGTAGGGCAAAGTACTGAGACATCTTCATAATGGGGAGTCAATGGGTCAGTAATGCCCGACCAAGTAGCGCACCAACCCTGCGACCAGCTAGCTAGTCAGAGAGCGGGTGTACCATAGAAGGGGGGAGGAGCGACTACTCCCCGCTGCAAATGGGGATAATAAGATCAATTTAATACGTTTAACTCTGCAAATATCAAAGGAGTATCGAATAACAGCAGAAAATTGAGTAAAATTACATTTATAAAACTGAAAACTGCATAAATAGGTGTCCCCTTGGTGCCATTCCAATGAAAAGGTGAAATGTGGGTGGGTAATAAGGGAGTGGAAAATGGGGTAGGAGGGGGAAGGGTGGGTAATTGGAGAGGGAGAGGGGAGGGGGTGAAGGGAGGAGAGGTGGGAAGGGGATGGGGGGGGAGGGTAATGGGAAGGGATTTAGTGAGTTATACTGGGTCTGAATGAGTATCTAGCCGAAAGATATAAAAACAGTAATAATACTATACTGCTAAAGACTAAGGGTGGGAATGGCAAGGTAGCTGGGTTAGTCAGGCCTGCTAAATAAAGACCTGCATAAATTTGAGTAAAAGTACACAACTTAAAATTGTATATTTGAGTTTACAAAACAATAAAACAACTGAACCTGAGAGGGCCTAGGGGCCCTGAAGATTAATATCCAGGGTGTGGAGAGAACATAACCAGCTGTAGCCGTCTAACAGGTCTCGGTCGAGGGAAAGTCCTCCTGGTGCAATTAGAAGTCAGTTTCTGTGGGTGCAACCGAGAACCTGTATGCAAGAAAGGGAATAAGAATAAGACAGCTTTTGTATGCTCAACAAAGAGCTTGAGATTTCAGGCTGAGATGGCTGTTTCCAGGTGACTGAGCCGGGGTTTCTTTCCAGATTTAAGTAGGGTCAGGATAGCCTCGTTTTGGGGTCGTGGTGTACGGGTGGGAGGCCGACTGGGCAGGTGTGAGAGGAAGCGATGTTACCGACTGGTGGACCGGAGGGGTCAGGTGAAGTGATGACAACAGCCATTGTAGCGAATCTGGCATGGTGCAAGTGTGTTGTTGTCCTTGATAGGAGAACAGCAGGGCAAATGGGAACCGCCATGTGTACTTAAGCTGGTGTTGTAATAAAATTTGCAGTTGGGGTTTCATGGTGCGGCATTTTGCAATGGTGAGGGGTGCCAGATCAGAGAACAACTGATGTGTGGCTCTGGAACTGAAGGGAGTTCTTGTTGTGGGCTGCTGTTAGTAGCTGTTCCTTTGTGCGGAAAAAATGCAGCTTGACAATAATGTCTCATGGTGGTCTGTCTGCCTGGCGACGAGTGAGCGCTCTGTGGATCCTATCAGACTCAAGGCGTTCGATAGGTATGGAGGGTCCTAGTTCCTGGAACAATGCAGTGGTAAATGATTGTAGATCATCAATCGTCTCTGGTATACCACAGAGGCGTAGGTTGGATCTGCGAGAGCGATTTTCTGCTTCTTCCAGACGAGAAAGTAGCATGGAGTTCTCCTCACGGAGGGCTATTTGCTCCCGAGCCTGCTCCTGTACAGTTAGTTCCATATCGTCAACCCTAGTTTCTAGATCTGCCGTGCGTTGACCCAGCTCACGGATTTCACGTGTCAGACTGTTAGTGATCTGGTCGGAGGTTGTCTTTAGGGCCTTATGGAGCATTGTCTCCATGAGTTTAAAAAAGTCAGATTGAGACATACCTGACTGTGGCAGGAGAGGGGAACCACCAGGGTTAGATTCTATGTCGTTTTCATCATCGCTGTCTGCTATGCCAGACCGAGCGGGAGAAGGTGCAGATTGTTCAGCCAGGGCCCGGGCCTTCGCCGCCATCTTGGAGGAGGTGTGGGCTAGCGCTTCTTTGATAGGTTTTGGCTCCTCCGAGTCGTTTATGAATAAATTATACAGGATTGGTCCCAACACAGAACCCTTGGGGACCCCACTTCCTGACCATTCCGATTATTCTCCATTTATCACCACCCTCTGAACTCGCTCTTGTAGCCAGTTTTCAATCCATGTACTCACCCTATGGTCCACGCCAATGGACCTTACTTTGTACAGTAAATGTTTATGGGGAACGGTGTCAAATGCTTTTGCAAAATCCAGATTGACGTCTACAGGCCTTCCTTTATCTAGATGGCAGCTCGCCTCCTCATAGGTTAATAGATTGGTTTGGCAAGAACGATTCTTCATGAATCCATGCTGATTACTGCTAATGATACCGTTTTCATTACTAAAATCTTGTATAGAGTCCCTTATCATCCCCTCCAAGAGCTTGCAAACTATTGATGTTAGACTAACTGGTCTGTAATTCCCAGGGATGTATTTTGGCCCTTTTTAAAATATTCGTGCTACATTGGCTTTTCTCCAATCAGCTGGTACCATTCCAGTCAGTAAACTGTCAGTAAAAATTAGGAACAATGTTCTGGCAATTACTTGACTGAGTTCCCTAAGTACCCACTCGGGTGCAAGCCATCTGGTCCCGGTGATTTATTAATGTTAAATTTCCCAAGTCTATTTCTAATTTTGTCCTCTGTTAGCCATGTGATGGCTTCCTGTGATGTGTCATGAGGACAAACACTGCAGCTTTGGTTACTGAAGCCCCCCAATTCCCTTGTGAAGACTGAGGAGAAGAATACATTCAATACCTTTGCCATCTCCTCTTCCTTTGTAACCAGGTGTCCTTCCTCATTCTTTATGGGGCCAATATGGTCTGTCCTCCCTTTTTAACTGTTTACATACTTAAAGAATTTCTTGAGATTTTTTTTTGCTCTCCTCCACTGTGTCTTTCATATTCCATCTTAGCCGCCCTAATTGCACCCTTACATATCTCGTTGCGTTCTTTGTAAAGTCTGAATGCTGATGATGATCCCTCGGCCTTGTATTTTTTGAATGCCTTCTCCTTTGCTTTTATATGCATTTTTACATTGGAGTTAAGCCATCCAGGACTTTTGTTCACTCTTTTAAATGTATTTCCCAATGGGATGCACTGGCTAATGCCCTTGTTTAATATGCTCTTAAAGCAAACCCACCTCTCCTCTGTGTTCTTTGTTTCTAAGATTTTGTCGCAATTTATATCTTCTAGCAAGGTTTGTAGTTTAGGGAAGTTGGCTCTTTTGAAATTCAGTGTCTTTGTGTTCCTCTTGTGTTTCCTATTTGTGTGATTTATACTGAAGCCAATTGACCTGTGGTCGCTGTTTTTTAAATTGCCCCGTATTTCCACATCTGTGATCAGGTCTGTATTGTTGGTAATCAGTAGATCTAGTAACGCCTTGTTTCCAGTTTCTGGCCTCTTCTCCCACTCTCCGGTTCTTCTCCCGCTCTCCGGTTCTTCTGCCGGGCTCCTCCCTATCTTCTGCTCTTTTGCCGGCCCGGTCTTCTCCGTTGTCTTGTTCCCTGTTCTCTTCTTCCAATGTTGGCACAACGCTCTCTCCCACTGTAATGCTGTGTGCGAGGTGTGTAATGACTTATATAGGCATGGGGCGTGGTCCCCGGGTGATGTCACCCGGTGACCCCGCCCCTCATGACGTCACAGTCCAAGGGCATGATGGGAGAGAGTGCCGTGTCAACATCGGAAGAAGAGAAGAGGGAACAAGATGATGGAGAAGACCGGGCCACCACTAGCAAAAGAACGGCAAAAGAGCAGATGATAGCGGAGGAGCCCGGCAGAAAAACCGGAGAGCGGGAGAAGAACCCGACACCGGGAGAAGAGGCCAGAGAGAGCGGAGAAGAACCGGAGAGCGTGGAGAAGTCAGAATTAGACCCCCAAAGCTGCCTAATAAATTACTTTAAAACCTGTCCAGCGTGTTTTTTTATTGACACTTTTTCTCCCAGGTAAATGGGTAGGGGTACGATGTACCCCATACTCATTCACATAGGGTGGGGGGGGGAGGAAGATTTAAAGCCCACGTATTTAACTTATACAAAAGGGGGATTTTTATATATTCTGGATCCAAAGTGAGGACTTGGGGCCAAAGCCCCACTTATTGCACAATATATATATATATATATATATATATATATATATATATATATATATATATATATATATATATATATATATATATATATATATATATATATATATATATATATCTGGCACGACCAAGACATCAAATGCTTTCTGTATATCAAGCGCAAAGGAACATAAGAGTGCAAGCTTGTGGATATTGTCTCTAGCCTGCCTAATAGGCATGAAGCCTACTTGGTCTTGATGGATGAGGCCCCCAATGCATTTGTTCAACCTGTTGACCAGAAACTTTAATTTATTGTCAATGTTAACAAGGGATATTGTTCAATATGGATATTTGTGAAAGGTGGTTATCTGCAGCTTGGAAAAAGTGTTGGTGTTCAGTTACATGTTGGCTTAATGATTTTGAGCAGGCTGCTCATGTATGTTTGCTTGTCAACACAGAGACAGTAAGTTTCTTCCATTTTTTATTAATGGCTGTGGGTCAGGAGTAGGTGAAGCCTGATGTTCAAAATATTATGCCTAGAGCTGACCATACATGGATCATAATTTGCCCGGTCCAGGGGGTTCTTTCAATCAGCTTCTGTTCAACCATCCTGTTGAATAAAAGCTGCTCACTAAGCGCTGCAGACAATAGGCTGCCACACTGATCTGTGCATTAAGACAACAGGACAGTCTTACTGCTGTTGAAATGCAATAGCACACCGGATTTCCCAATCTACCTCGAATGTGGGGATGGGGGAATCAGTTCATATTTTTTCATTCAACCCACTGGCTGTACAAAAGAAATTGAACCATTTATAGTCAGCTTAGCTCTGGTAGTGAAAGTGGACAGAATTATGTACCTGAATTCGAAATCAGAAAATATCATTTTGGTACATAAAAAAAAATATCAATCCAGTGCTGGCTAGAGCCAGAGAAAGTATAAAAATTATAGATGAGAAACCCATTAACCTTGACTTTAGTCTGTTCTTCCAAACATTGCTTTTAAAAAGAAGTTGTATCAAGTGGTAAAGCAGTTCAGACTTATGTGGAATAGGTAGTCTTACCTAAACCTTATTGGAGGTTGGTGTTAGATATCACTCAGTCGTATAATGGGTAGACACCTGAGTATTGAACAAGCAAAACAGAATAACCCAAAAGGTTATTTTGACCTGTATGTTGATGAAAAATTATATTGTGATTCATTTCTAGAGATGTTGTATTTGTTGTAATATGTTCACCGATTTATGTGGGACATTATTATATGTACACACATACAGTCAATATTAACCAGGCCAGAATTGAGTTGACAATGGTTGATTTGTCCAAGCCAACTCAATTTTAAGATAACAGCTGAAGACCCTTTGATGTGTTAGTCTTATGCAAGTCTACCTAGGGGTGTGAGGTATGGGCTGTTAACCTAATTGAACATTTCAAAGGGTACATTGTTTAAAGGACCATAGAAGAAGTATGTATTGATGGTAATTAGACTTGAGGGGGTAACAATGAGATCAAGGAGTGTTTTGGGTTGGCCTAGCGGAGGCTCCCTCCTGTGGGGCTAATATATCAGGGGGGCTTGTTGATATGCAAGAATACAGATTAGGAATGTAGGTATTCCAAGGGCTCAAAAGGGTGTTCAGGTGCTATCTGTTAATCTAATTACACATATCTAAGGGGACTTGTTGATATTAATATGCAAGAATAATGTAGGTATTCCAAGGGCTCAAAAGGGTATTCAGGTGGTATCTGTTAATCTAATTACACATATCTAAGGGGACTTGTTGATGTTGATATGCGGGAGTGCAAATTGGGGCGGTTTATGACTACAGCTGTTCACGGCTGGGAGTTGTTGTCTGTTTGAAAGACTAAAGCTAATCAAAGTCCTAAAATTGAAACAGCCAATCAAATTGCTCAGCCACTCAATATTTAGTGAATATAACACGGCATTCAGTCTATAAGTTTTAGGTGAGGCTTGTCTGTGTATGCACACACAGACCTAGGAGATGGGTCTCTGAATTATATCTACTCTGTCGGATTTTTTTTGTCATCTGTGGACTTTGGACTTTGTTCTGTGTTGGAAGTCAATAAAGTGCATCTCTCTGGAAGAATTGGGTTGCTGCGGAAGAGTACTTACTAATTCATTATCATACTCACGATACCACTATACTACTTCTACACTTATTTTTATATCACTACAGTATTCTGCACCAAGGCCCAGCTATTGCTCCATTAACACAATATGCTGGTATCCTTGCCAACCACTGAAATACCATTTAAAAGAACTGACATTAACTTGGCCCAGTTGTGGAATCTTCCCAGGAACATCACAATATACTGATACTACTGGACTATGCCACTTGACATCCTGAAGTCTTTCCCTTGTGCAATACATCAGCCAGGCCTATTACTAAAGAACTTAGATATTTAGCCAAGTGGGCATTCCGAAGAAAATATTAACTCACCAAAGGTATTCATTTCACATCTATAGTCACTAAGGAACTCTGCAAACTGTTACAATTTTTACACCTTTCCACTTCTGTTTGACACCTCTCAAACAATTGGTCTGGTGGAAAGATTTATTAAAACCCCTTTATGTTGAACAAAGTGGTAGACAAAGTTGGTAGGAATTGGGATTTTTTGTTGCCCTAACTCATATTAGCACACAGAAAGCCTTTAGTATCTACACCTTTGGAGTTACTTTATGGTAGGTACCCCAGAGGTTTCATGGATGTCAGGAAAGAAATGTGTGAGAGACCATGCCCTACGTTTTATCAATCATATCTCATTGATGGACGATAAGATTGCAGTTGTCATGCTTCTTGTCCAGAAAGATATAGAGCAAGCTTAGGAATCCCAGAAAAAGGTTTATAATAGAGTAGCTAAAGACCCTAATTTTAAACCAGGACATAGATTACTAATTCTAGTCCCCACAGTTGAAAGATAATTCCTGACTATATGGCATGGCCCTTTTGAGATCATTGAAAAATTAGGGGAAGTAATTGATAAAGTCCATCAGTTAGAAAAAGGAAACCAAAATAAACCTGTCATGTCAATGCCATAAATGGAAGAACAAGCAAATCCTGAGGCAACCCCTCAAAAGGATACTTGATACCAGAGGTAAAAACAGTTAAAACCTTGCCAGTGGCTAAAACAATGAGGCAAATGTGTTGATTATAAAAATAGAGATGTTTTCTTGGCGATAGATAGACTAACCCCAGTTATTCATTCATTCATTGTCACTGAGCCAATGTATGGGTAAATATAAAGCCATACGTAATAGTCAAAGCTAAGTGGGAAGCAGTCGCAGAGGAAGTAAGGAAATTCTAGAATTGGGAGTGATAGAGGAAACCCACAGTGACTGAGCAAGTTCAATAGTGTTAAATCCAAAGCCAGATTGAATTTTGAAAATTCACAATAATTAATTATTTAATTGAATTAAATAGTGTGTCCAAATATAACGCTTACCCTATGATGAAAGTTGACAAATTGGGACTCAGATATATAGCAACATTAAATCCAAAAAAAGGTTATTGGCAAGTACCTTTTACTTAACCACTAACCCACTGGGCGCTTAAACCCCCTTCCTAACCAGACCAATTTTCAGCTTTCCGTTCCCTCACAATTTGAATGACAATTACTCAGTCATGCAACACTGTACCCATCTGAAATTGTTATCCTTTTTTTCGCACAAATAGAGCTTTATTTTAGTGGTATTTAATTACTACTGAGTTTTTTTATTTTTTGCGCTATCAGTGAAAAAAGACCAAAAAAAATCTGTAAAAAAAAAAAATTGCATTTTTCTTTGTTTCTGTTAAAACATTTTGCAAATTAGTAATTTTTCTCTATACATTTTGGACAAAATGTATACTGCTACATATCTTTGGTAAAAATAACCTAAATCAGTATATATTATTTGGTCTTTATGAAAGTTATAGAGTCCACAAGATATGGTGCCAATCATTAAAAATTGATCACACCTTATGTACTGACGGCCTCACTTCTTGAGACACGAACAAGCCAGGACAGTACAAATACCCCCCAAATGACCCCTTTTTGGAAAGTAGACAATCCAAGGTATTTAGTAAGAAGCATGGTGAATTTTTTGAAGTTGCATTTTTTTCCCATAACTTTTTTCGAAATGAAGATTTTTTTCACAAAATTGTCATATTGACAGGTTATTTCTCTCACACACAGCTCATGCATACCACAAATTACACCCTAAAATACAGTCTGCTTCTCCTGAGTATGGTGATACCACAGCCTGGCCACATACAGAGGCCCAACTTGCAAGGAGCACCATCAGGCGTTCTAGGAGCATAAATTACACATATCATTTCTTGACTACCGCTTGCATTTTTGAAGGCCCTGGAGCACCAGGACAATGAAAATGCCCAAAAAATGACCCAATTTTGGAAAGCAAACACCCCACAGTATATTCTACGAGGCATAATGAGTCTTTTGAACATGTCTTTTTTTCCACAAGTTTTTGGAAAATGTGGAAAAAAAAATGAAAACGCATTTTTTTTTTTTATACAAAGTTGTCCATTTATACAATATTTCTAACGCACAGCATGTACATAGCAAACATTACACCCCAAAATATATTCTGCTACTGCTCCTAAGTATGAGCAATACCACATGTGTGAGACTTTTATACACAGCCTGGCCACATACAGAGGCCAAAAAATGCAGGGAGCACCATCAGGTGCTCTATGGACATCAATTTCAAATATAATTTGACTACCTATAACACTTTTGAGGCACTGAAGTGGTATTGATGAGCATGAATGAGGCATAAATGAGCCATGGATGGGGATGGTGGCTGAGCATAGATAGGGATGGCGGCTGAGCATAGATAGGGATGGCGGCTGAGCATGGCTGGGGATGGCTGAGCATGGCTGGGGATGGCTGAGCATGGCTGGATGGATGAGGCAGGAATGGGACCAGAGCAGTGCTGTGGGCACTACAGATCCAGCCCACAGTGCTGCTGCACCCGATCTCTTCCCCTCTCCTCTCACACTGTACCGATCAGTACAGAGAGGGGAGAGCTAAGCCAGGCATGTGCCAGCTTTTTTACAACCAATCTCTCCTTCATTTGGCAGAGTGATCATGTGGTAAATGGCCACTGTCCTCGGCCATTTACCAGCCATTGATCTGTGATGGAGCGCTGGAGGACCCGGTGGTAATGGATATTCCCGGAGGCACGCGGGAGCGCAATTCTGGGAGGACATCATAGTATGCCCTCCCAGAGTTATTGAGCCGTGCTGTAGCTGTCATTCGGCTATGGCGCTGTTGTGAACTGGAAAAAAGGGCTAAAAGAAGATTGTATTCCCAAGCTCAGAGGGGACATTCAAGTACAAGGGGCTTCCTTTTTGTTTATATATGGTCCCTGTCTCATTGCAGAGGATGATGGATAAGATTCTAAGACCTCAATGATAATATGCAGAAACAGGTCTAAGTGGTACATGACTCTTTCGGAAAATTGAGCTAATCCTTCCCCCCATGGAAATTTGATTTATTTATTTATTGATCTGGTTCCCCAGAGCAGTGCCCGGACCCCCCCCCCCCCTGATTTGGTGGACAAACCCTAGCATATCACCTTACAAAATGACTATAACCACTTTCTAGAATTCAACTCCCATTGACTCCAGAGGGGTTTGGATTCAGCACCTGACCTTCAATGATGTTTGGCAAAACTGCTCTAAAATGAACCCAGGTACATTTGGCTCATCATTAGTGCAGGGCTATCTACAGACTCATCCCAAACTGACTGGTAATGCTGTAGAGGAAAAGCAAGTTTGTTGTTTAGTGTTTTAGTGTAATTTATATATCTGGAATTACCTTACTGTTTCTATAATTTTTTTTTCAAGTATTTTTGCAGTTCTTTTATCATACAATTACTTTTTTTGCAGCAATAGGTTTTTGATTGCATTTTTTGTCTGTTGTGCATAATGTATACTTTTCATTGTGTAATAAAAAAAATATATTTTTTCTAAACATCATTTATTTATATTTTACCAGTGTCATCCTTAATTGAGAGACAGTAACTCCAAAGGGAACCACACAGCAGTGTAATATTCCCAAAAATAGAAAATATTTATTAATAAAAAACATTTTAACACTATTAACAATGTTGTCTTTAATTGTTTTTACCGTGGTGTGGTGAATGTTACCTTTTTGTGGAAATCTTATCAATAAATATTTTCTATTTTTGGGACTAGTACACTGCTGTGTGGTTCCCTTTGGAGTTACTCTCTCTTGGTAGATCTTTTTATATTCAAGTCCTCCCCTCCTTTTCAGCCTGTTATTAAACTCTGGGATCCCCCACCCCTCAGTAGGGGCAAGCCTGTGAATTTTCACTTCATTTCTAATTTAATCAAGTGTGGATTTTCCCTATTTTTACCCATTCATCCTTAATTAAAACTGACTTTACAGAGTTCAGAAAAAAAAATGGTTAGCTGATATCAGGATGGAAAAACAACATAGCTGTTGGGATGGCAATACATTATACAATTTTCTTGTAAACTTTTCTTTACCAAAACTGTATAATATGAGGTCAAACCTAAACACTTTAACTTTGTATGAAATCAGGCAGGCCCTTGCACTAATAGTTGAAGGTAAATCTAAAGGAAATTGAACAAGAAAATTGTATAATGTGTGGTCAGCCTAAAGTGATGTAAAGTCAGTTTTTTCCTATAAAAATAACAAACATGTTATACTTACCTATTCTGTTGCAGTGGATTTGCACAGAGCAGCCCGGATCCTCCTCTTCTCAGGGTCCCTCTTCTGTGATCCTGGCCTCTCCCTCCTGTTCAGTGCCCTCACAGCAAGCAGCTTGCTATGGGGGTACCTGAGCTGAGTCACAGCTCTGTGTGTCTACCCAGACACAGAGCCCGACCTGGCCCTGCCCCCTCTCTCCCCAGGCTAGCTGACTTTGATTGACAGCAGCAGCCGCCAATGGTGCTGCTCCTGTGTCTCAGCTAATCAGGAGGGAGAATCTTGGATGGCTGAGACACTCGTGGACATCACTGGACAGAGAGGGACCTCAGGTAAGTGTTAGGGGGGCTGATGCACACAAAAGGCTTTTTATCTTAATGCATAAAATTCATTAAGATATAAAACCTTCTACCTTTACAACCACTTTACATCTTTTTGAAGGCAGTGCTTTTGAAGATTTACAATGAATGGACCAAAGAAAAGACACTTAAAATGTTTTTCATGCTTAAGGTGGTTTTATGGAAAAAAGATGGCTGTTGGCCTGGCCCATCATGGTAGCTTTGAAGTTCACTGTGGATTAATTATCATACTTCACAAAAAACTTTGAGCTACAGAAACCAGTATCAGATATCAATGTGTTTCAATATTGGCTGACAGGTTATAACAGAAGGCATACAGCATGCCTTTCCAATTTTGGACAAACCCAAAAAACATTTTCTGTGGGTTAAAAGCATTTGGTACTGAACTATAAAAATGTTTCTTTGGATGACCAATCCCAGTTACAGCTGCTTCACCTTGCAGATAGACTCGAGGTCCGGCGTAAAGCCTTTGAGAATAATTTGAATATAGTTGAGTATCTAAGAAGAAAAAATCCATCCATTTGCTTTAAACAATTGTGTGGCTTACTGATCTCTGAATGGTCATCTTCAGAAATATGCTAAATAAGACTTACATAACCATTGTCACAATATGTGGCAGCAGTTATAAAGGCCAAAATTAGTCCAGTAAGGTCTTCTATAGGCGTTTTGTTCTTTGTTTATCTCTCTTTTTAATGCAATATTAAATACACAGCAATACAATAATTCATTTGTTAAACAATTCATGATTAACAGCAATTTAAAAAATATTTATTAAAAATTGCAACTAAAACCTACATATTGTAACCTTTCTATCAAAAGTACTACTTGTTTCATTTTTTGTTTCAAACTTCTTAAAAAGGATTTTAGACTTATTTAATAGGAAAGTGCAAACCTGTTCTTCATTCTTCCTACCCCTGGGAAGTGTTTTATTGTTTGCTTCCAATCTCTGCCTGCTTGCTGTGTAATTTAAGACTGATTCTTCCCTGTGGGAAGCAAAACTTGATCAGTGAACAGCCTGCATGACCACCTAAACAAATTATGTTTTAGTTGCTGCTGATGTTGGCTCCATCATAATGGAAATGTATAATTAATGCATTTGCTTTAACTGCTTTGAAACCAGGATTACCTGAAACCACGATTCATGAGGAGTATTTTATAATAACTTCAACTCCTGTCATCTGATATAGTGAAAGGTTGTGCCAGTGTGATTAGCTCATTCATACCTGTGTCATTGACTGAGTCTTCAGTTTAGAAATGGAACAATGAAAACAAGCACCAATGTAATTTAACCTGGCAAAAAGGTTGAGAAAAGAAGAAGAGAGAGTGTTTCACCAAACAGATGAAGCCATTTAATACTTGAAAGAAGATTAAACCATTTTTCATTAGATTCCTAGAAGGCCATAAGCAATGGTGAAAGCACATGTGTTAATTTACCTGCCTTTGTGCAGTACATTATCTGCTTAGGTACAGTTAGCTCCCAGCAGCAATAGATAACAATTTGTTATTTTGAACTCAGAGAAGTGACTAAACATCTGCTTTAGCAAAAAGCCAGGCATTTCCCCATAAGGCCGCTAGTTTGGCAGAATATATTGTTGCTTGTGACTATTAACTGAACCATTTTTCCTTTAGAGTAACTGTAGAATTCTAATTTCAGCATATTAGACACTTAAAACATGCATAATGTAGTTCCATGGCAAAAACCCATTTCTAATCATACAACATGTACACACATTGTAATGTACATATTCTCTGCTCCATCTTATTAGAACAAAATGCATATTTCAAGCAGCACCAAAGAATTGACCATATGAAGTAAACAGTTGAATCCACATCAACAGTTAGATACATATATTAGGACTAGTATACAACCCTCTTTACTTGATAGACAACTAACTATTTCTGAACAATTATTAATAAAGGAACAAATAATTTATCAACTATATATAAGCTCCTACTTCCTACAGAACCTCTTAATGAGTTAATATATATGAAGAAGTGGGAGAAGGAAATGGGGATTTTGATCCCAGTGGCAGAGTGGGATAGGGCATTTTCCCTGGCACACAAAACCTCAAAAGCGATAAGAAGCCAAGAAAGGAATTATAAAATTATTATGAGATGGTATAGGACCCCAGTGGAACTACATAAAATAAATGGAAATTATTCAGAAATGTGTTGGAGATGCCTGAAAGAAAGGGGGACTATGACATATATATGGCATAGCTGTTCTATGGTGAAGAACGTCTGGGACAATATTTTTTTAATTTATTGGAAGATATCAAGCCAGGTGGTACAATCAAGTGTAAACATTTCAATATTGAATATTATTCCAGGAGCCAGAAAAACAATGAAGACAGATATCCTTCACCATATGACAACAGCTGCCAAAAATAGCCGAAAGATGGCGGCAAGCAATTAGTCCTACAATAGCAGAATGGATTTGTGAGATGAGTGAAATACAGCAAATAGAAACAATGATAATGACCGAAGAAAAAATGAGTACCCAAAAATATGGGAAAAGTTTAAGTCCTCGCCAAATATATTCAATTACTTATGAAGGGAACAAACCACCCTAATGTTCTGTTATTTATTTTGCAAATACCGTATTTATCGGTGTATAACATGCACTTTTTTCCCCTTCAAATCAGGGGAAAATCGTGGGTGCGTGTTATACGCTGATCCCCACTGTCTGTGTGCCAAAAAAGAGCGAGCGCCGCTGAAAAAGGCCGAGCGCCGCCGAAAAAGACCGAGCCGAGTGCTCGGCTCCGCTCGCAGTGACGCCGTCCTGCCTCCCTGCTGTCTGAGAGGATGAGGAGCGAGTGCTGCCAAAAGACTGAGCCGAGTGCTTGGCTCCGCTCGCAGTCCTGCCCAGTCCCGCCCAGCTGCTATGATGGACATAACACTCCGTCCAATGGCGGAACTGGGCGGGACTGCGAGTCGAGCCGAGTACACAGTACACTCGGCTTGGTCTTTTTCAATAGCGCTCGTTCCTCATCCTCTGAGACAGCAGGGAGGCAGGGCGGCGTGACGAGCCGAGTACACAGGCTCGGTCTGTCTATCTCCGGCGGCAAATTTAAAGAATTAAATGCTGCAAACGGCACACAGCACTGGGCAAGGCTGCACTGGGCAAGGCTGCAAATGGCACTTAGCAAGGCTGCAAATGAACAATGATCATTCTGCAATGATGGACAAGGCTGCAGATGGACACTGATGAGGCTGCATTGATTGGCATTTAAATGTAAGTTTTTTAATGAAACTTCCCTCCTAAAAGTTTTTTTCCTTAAAATGCCCTCCTAAACTTGGGGTGCGTGTTATACGCCAGCACGTGTTATATGCCAATACGGTAAATAAATCTTTCTTCATAAATTTAGGCCAAAATGTATACTGCTACATTTCTTTGGTGAAAATACCCCAAATCAGTGTATATTATTTAGTCTGTAGAAAAGTTAGAGTCCACAAACTATGGTATGTACAGTATCTCACAAATGTGAGTACACCCCTCACATTTTTGTAAATATTTTATTATATCTTTTCATGTGACAACACTGAAGGAATGACACTTTGCTACAATGTAAAGTTGTGAGTGTACAGCTTGTATAACAGTGTAAATTTGCTGTCCCCTCAAAATAACTCAACACACAGGCATTAATGTCTAAACCGCTGGCAACAAAAGTGAGTACACCCCAGTGAAAATGTCCAAATTGGACCCAAAGTGTCAATATTTAGTGTGGCCACCAATATTTTCCAACACTGACTTAACCCTCTTGGGCATGGAGTTCACCAGAGCTTCACAGGTTGCAACTGGAGTCCTCTTCCACTCCTCCATGACGACATCATGGAGCTGGTGAATGTTAGAGACCTTGCACTCCTCCACCTTCCATTTGAGGATGCCCCACAGATGCTCAATAGAGTTTAGGTCTGGACTGGAGACATGCATGGCCAGTCCATCACCTTTACCCTCAGATTCTTTAGCAAAGCAGTGGTCATCTTGGAGGTGTGTTTGGGGTTGTTATTATGTTGGAATACTGCCCTGCGGCCCAGTCTCTGAAGGGAGGGGATCATGCTCTGCTTCAGTATGTCACAGTACATGTTGGCATTAATGGTTCCTGAGGGAAGACACACTTGTCTTTGTACTCCTCACCTGGTTTCCGCCAAACACGCTTGACATCATCTGAACCAAATAAGTTTATCTTGGTCTCATCAGGCCACAGGACATGGTTCCAGTAATCCATGTCCTTATGCCGCATACACACGAGCGGAATTTCCGTCGGAAAAATCTTGGATGGTTTTTCTGATGGAATTCCGCTCAAGCTTGGCTTGCATACACACAGTCACACAAAAGTTTGCTGAACTTTCGACCGTCAAGAACGTGGTGACGTACAACACTACGATGAGCTGAGAAAATGAAGTTCAATGCTTCCGAGCATGCAATGAATTGTTTCGGAGCATGCATAGGAATTTTGCGCATCGAAATTGGTACAGACAATTGGAATTTCAGATCAGAACTTTTTCCGACCGAAAAATTGAGAACATGCTCCCAATCTTTTTCTGACTGGAATTCTGCCAGCAAAAGTCCAATGAAGCATACACATGGTCGCATTTTCGGACCAAAAGCTCTCATTGGACTTTTGCTGTTAGAATTTCCGCTCGTTTGTACGGGGCATGAATCTGCTTGTCTTCAGCAAACTGTTTGCAGGCTTTCTTGTGCATCATCTTTAGAAGAGGATTCCTTCTTGGAGGACAGCCATACAGACCAATTAGATGCAATGTGCGGCGTATGGTCTGAGCACTGACAGGCTGACCCTTCACCCCTTCAACCTCTGCATCAATGCTTGCAGATCTCATATGACTCTGAGCATGTGCACTCAACTTCTTTGGACAACCATGGCGAGGCCTCTTCTGAGTGGAACCTGTCCTGTTAAGCCTCTGTATGGTCTTGGCCACCGTTCTGCAGCTCAGTTTCAGGGTCTTGTCTTCTTATAGCCTAGGCCATCTTTACATAGAACAACAATTCTTTTTTTCAGATCCTCAGAATTCTTTGCCATGAGGTGCCATGTTGAACTTCCAGTGTCCAATATGAGAGAGTGAGAGTGGTATCACCAATTTTAACACACCTGCTCCCCATTCACACATGAGACCTTGTAACACCAATGAGTCACATGACATCAGGGAAAGAAAATGGCTAATCGGGCGCAATTTGGACATTTTCACTTAGGGTTGTACTCATTTGATGCCAGCGGTTTAGACAATAATGGCTGTGTGTTGAGTTTTTTTGAGGGGACAGCAAATTTACACTGTTATACACACTATACACTCACTGCTTTACATTGTAGCAGAGTGTAATTTCTTCAGTGTTTTTACATGTCACATGAAAATACATAATAAAATATTTACAAAAATGTGAGGGGTGTACTCACTTTTGTGAGATACTGTATATTTGAAAATTGATCAATCCTGATGTACTTATGGCCTCTTTTTTGAGGCCCTAAAATGACAAGACAAAAATTCCCCAAATGACCCCTTTGGAAAGTAGACAGTCCAAGGTATTTTGTAAGAGCCATGGCAAGTTTTTTTTAAGTTGTTGTTTTGTCACAATTTTTTTTGAAAATTAATGAATATTTTTTTATTTTTTTTTTAATGTTTTACATACTGTCACCAGTGCAGTACAGGATCATCATCATATAACTGGTGTGGCAGCGTTCAGGGATACTGACTGGTGACAGTGGGGTTAAGTTACTAAAACTAGAGAGCGCACAGTCTGGTGCAGCTGTGCATGGTAGCCAATCAGCTTCTAACTTCAGCTTGTTCAATTAGGCTTTGACACAAAAACCTGGAAGCTGATTGGTTTCTATGCAAAGCTGCACAAGATTTTACACTCTAGTTTTAGTAAATCAGCCCCAGTATGTAAAAAAACAAAAATCAATCATCTTTGTCTTGACACTAGAACCCTTCCTGTGGTGCATTCGGACACATCCCAACATATCCAGAGTAAAAATAGCAGAAAGAATACAAGATCGCGGCCTTCGCCGATGACATTCTCTTATTTCTCACAAACCCGAAGATTACATTGTCCACTTTACTCTAGGAATTTAAACTTTTGGTGAATTATCATACTTTAAAATCATTCTTAAATGCTGCAATTTAAATGTGACCCTATCAAGCCCTAGTTCAAAGTTGCCAAGAATTGTTCTCTTTTTCATACCTGGGCATTCAACTCCCCTCTAAACTATTGGCCCTCTATCCGCTAAACTTCCACCCCTTTCTACAAGCATTCAAAAAAGATCTGATCTGTCATGGTTTGGACGAGCCGCCACATTTAAGATGCCTATTCTTTTACACTTCCTCTATCTTTCCCAGGCAATTCCTATCAGCCTGCCAAAGAATCAGGAGGAGGGGGAGAGCAAGGAGGTGGAACTTTAAATGAATCATGTGGTTGCAAGAGGGTAATTGGTGAACATGATGGGAATTTAATGATTGCCATGAAATATGATATAAAATGTAAAAATACAATAAGATAATGCATGGTTGATACAATTCATCTTGGTTACAGCATGAATATCATGAAAAATAGCAAACAATCTTCCAAAATGCACCCTGATATTGATGGGTAACAATATGTATGGCAGCTCTACGCGTTTCGTGGCTAGAGGGCCACTCAACAGGAGCCAGCACTTGATATATCTAGAAGTAAAAATATTGGCATAAGTTAAATGGTATACTATTTTTACTTCCAGATATATCAAGTGCTGGCTCCTGATGAGTGGCCTCTAGCCATGAAATGCATAGAGCTGCCATACATATTGTTACCCATCATTATCTATATTTTATTAGCCAACCGTAAATACCCCATTCTAGGATCCAAGAGGCCCGAGGCCTTTCAGGCATTACTATGCATTATGCTTTTACCAAAACCTAATTATGGTGCATTTTGTAAGATTGTTTGTTTGCTATTTTTCATGCTATTCATGCTGTAACAAAGATGAATTGTATCAACCATGCATTATCGTATTGTGTTTTTACATTTTATATCCTGTTTGTATTTCATTGCAATCATTAAAATCCCATCATGTTCACCAATTACCCTCTTGCAACCACGTGATTCATTCCACCCCCTTGCTCTCCCCCTCTTGATTATTACAGGGATGGAAATATGTGACCTTACCGGGCCACAATATCAATTAAAGTCCAGAGGGATGGAAGAACTGACCTTACCAGGCCATGCCTTCACTTAAAGTCCCCACAACCAGTCCCATTACTAAAGCCTGCCAAAGAAGTTTTTTTTTTTTTTTTTTTTTTAAGACATTTTATTGGCATTTTATGTTTTGGGCATAATGACATACGTCAAGTATAAACAGATGTACAATGTATATGTAAATGTATAACATAAAACACAACTCAAATTATATTCTGGTCAAAGGTAAAAAGACCAAATAGCAAGTATAGTTATATAGGGTATAGGGCAGTGGTCATCAACCCTGTCCTCAGGGCCCACTAACAGACCAGGTTTTATGTATTACCATGGGGAGATGCAGACTAGAATACTGCAATCACTGAGCAGCAAATTATATCACCTGTGATGTATTTCAGTCTTCTTGCAAACCTGGGCTGTTAATAGGCCCTGAGGACAGGGTTGATGACCACTGATATAGGGAATGGTGATGTATCCATTGAGAATGTGGTGTATTGCCTCTGAGGATTGTAGTTCCTTGTTCCACAATGATGCTGAAGTATATTGTAGCGGTTTTGCAAATAGTGAGTTCAGGGGTTTGTATAGGTTGGAGATTTTATAACATTGAAGTTCCATGAAGGAGTCAGAGAGTTTTTGAAGTGCAGTTCCCTGGGAGGGCATGTTTTACAGACAAAGCTAATTGCTTTGTTGGGTCAAAGATGTTTATTACATTATTTCGCTCACCCATCAGCAACTATCTATGGAAAGGGTGTACACCTAGACTTAGCCTGGTGACTTTCATCCCCTAAAAACCAAGGAGGCATTGGTTTACCCGACTTTAAAAAGTATCACAGGGCAGACTGGCACATACAGTGGGGACGGAAAGTATTCAGACCCCCTTAAATTTTCACTCTTTGTTATATTGCAGCCATTTGATAAATCATTTAAGTTCATTTTTTTTTCCCTCATTGATGTACACACAGCACCCCATATTGACAGAAAAACACAGAATTGTTGACATTTTTGCAGATTTATTAAAAAAGAAAAACTGAAATATCACATGGTCCTAAGTATTCAGACCATTTGCTGTGACATCCATATATTTAACTCAGGTGCTGTCCATTTCTTCTGATCAACCTTGAGATGGTTCTACACCTTCATTTGAGTCCAGCTGTGTTTGATTATACTGATTGGACTTGATTAGGAAAGCCGCACACCTGTCTATATAAGACCCTACGCCTCACAGTGCATGTCAGAGCAAATGAGAATCATGAGGTCAAAGGAACTGCCTGAAGAGCTCAGAGACAGAATTGTGGCAAGCCAGAGATCTGGCCAAGGTTAAAAAACAAATTCTGCTGCACTTAAGGTTCCTAAGAGTACAGTGGTCTCCATAATCCTTAAATAGAAGACATTTGGGACAACCAGAACCCTTCCTAGAGCTGGCCGTCCGGCCAAACTGAGCTATCAGATAGAAGAGCCTTGGTGAGAGAGGTAAAGAAGAACCCAAAGATCACTGTGGCTGAGCTCCAGAGATGCAGTCGGGAGAAAGTTGTAGAAAGTCAACCATCACTGCAGCCCTCCACCAGTCGGGGCTTTATGGCATAGTGGCCCAACAGAACCCTCTTCACAGTGCAAGACACATAAAAGCCTGCATGGAGTTTGCTAAAAAACACCTGAAGGACTCCAAGATGGTGAGAAATAAGATTCTCTGGTCTGATGAGACCAAGATAGAACTTTTTGGCCTTAATTCTAAGCGGTATGTGTGGAGAAAACCAGGCACTGCTCATCACCTGTCCAATACAGTCTCAACAGTGAAGCATGGTGGTGGCAGCATCATGCTGTGGGGGTGTTTTTCAGCTGCAGGGACAGGACAACTGGTTGCAATCAAGGAAAAGATGAACTCAGCCAAGTACAGGGATATCCTGGATGAAAACCTTCTCTACAGTGCTCAGGACCTCAGACTGGGCCGAAGGTTTACCTTCCAACAAGACAATGACCCTAAGCCCACAGCTAAAATAACAAAGGAGTGGCTTCACAACAACTCTGACTGTTCTTGAATGGCCCAGCCAGAGCCCTGACTTAAACCCAATTGAGCATCTCTGGAGAGACCTAAAAATGGCTGTCCACCAAGGTTTACCATCCAACCTGACAGAGCTGGAGAGGATCTGCAAGGAGGAATGGCAGAGGATCCCCAAATCCAGGTGTAAAAAAACTTGTTGCATCTTTCCCAAAAAGACTAATGGCTGTATTAGATCAAAAGGGTGCTTCTACAAAATACTGAGAAAAGGGTTTGAATACTTAGGACCATGTGATATTTCAGTTTTTCTTTTTTAATAAATCTGCAAAAATGTCAACAATTGTGTTTTTCTGTCAATATGGGTTGCTGTGTGTACATCAATGAGGGAAAAAAAAAAAATGAACTTAAATGATTTATCAAATGGCTGCAATATAACAAAGAGTGAAAATTTAAGGGGGTCTGAATACTTTCTGTCCCCACTGTACATGAAATCTCGAAGGACTGGATCACGCTCTAACAATTTTTGGCAGGGAGATCTCTACAGGACCGGACATGGTTCTCTTCAAAAAAGCTCCCCAAACCCCTCAAAAATCACCCACATATTTGCCCTACTTTACAATGCCTTGGTAAAACTGTTAAAATTACCTAATTTGCTTCAATTCCAGGCCCTATGACCCCTATCAGGAATAATCCAGCATTCCCCAGGATCAGAAATCGTTTTTCTACTGACTGACCCTCATCCAAGAGCACACAGATTTTTCACGCATGGAGTTTTCTGTACCAAAAAGAGTAGTACTATCCACTACTCCCAATCTTCCCATGCCCACTTGGTCATACCTACAAACCCACCACTTTCTCAATAACCCTAAAACTCGAGAAGTATATAGACATACTCTAACCGCATTTGAGAAACTGTGCACCTTCATCCCACCTCAGAGACATCTAATTTCAACTATCTATTCACTTCTGACAACCTCAGACCCTGACCATTTATCCCCACTGATCACATTATGAGAAATGGGACAAACAGACCCTCTCAATACGGAAGACTGGGAAACCATCTGTATGACAGCACACAATGGCTCATTGAACATTATCATACAGGAACACAATTTCAAAGTACTAACACATTGGTACAGAACTCTTTTCTATCTCCACAAGATCTTCCCCCAGGTGCCAGATTCTTGCTGGAAATGTGGTGCTCACTCTGGCACAATGGCCCACATTTGGTGGGAATGCCCTCAAATCAAATCATTCTGGTCACAAGTTAATACAATTATACTCACTGTATCTTCCTATCCCATATAGTTCATCTCCTCAATACCTCCTACATCACTCAACTGTAAGTAAACACACCTACCAAAAATCTCTAGTCATACACATGATTAATGCTGCCAGGATATACATTCTGATTCTATAGAGACAACCACGAACCCCTTCTCTGAGAGACTGGTTTAATCGGCTCAATAGAGTAATGGAGATGGAGGAACTAATCGCTATTTTCATGGATAGTCTGGATAGGTTTCTCAAAATCTGGTCATGCTGGATCCATTTTAAATCCATGGGTGATTACCACAAGGTCATGAACACTTGAGTTCTTTTTATGTAAAAATTGCTAATTCTTTC
The DNA here is from genome assembly GCF_042186555.1 of Aquarana catesbeiana. Lineage (NCBI taxonomy): Eukaryota > Metazoa > Chordata > Amphibia > Anura > Ranidae > Aquarana > Aquarana catesbeiana. The sequence goes on along the minus strand of NC_133324.1, from coordinate 708,078,503 downwards.
CCTCACCAAAAACAGGATTGCTGCTTGTGTGGCCCTAGACAGTATCCTGTTGCTATACATACCTATAGAAAGGAAATAGCAAATAAAAAGAACAGTTATGCATAAATTTAGCTTCTTATCTTCTTAGCTTTTATTCCTGAATTGCTTTCTTCTATCTTACCCACCCTCCCTTCTCCTTTTTGCCTTTGTCTCCCCCTCCCCTACATTTTTTCTTTCCTTTTACCCCATTTTCTCTCCACTTCCCCCTTTTTATATTCTTTTTATTTTTCTCTTTCCTTTGCGCCCAACCCCCCCCCCCCCTCTATTTCACCTAAGGATAAAATGGTGACTCTTACACATAGGAAAAAACAAAACAAAAAAAAACCCTAAGGCCTTGCCCCTAGGCATCTCCCTTTATATTCTGCAATAAACATTTGATAGCAATAAAACCAATGAGTCTAGCTAAGTATGCAGGCTAAATTTTATCACTTGTTCTTCACTTTGGACTTTTACACCCATCCTCAGGTTAAACTACCCAGGAGAGACTATTTCTGTAACCACTTCCACAACATCTAAGCCATAACCTAAGGTTTTTTTATTTGTTCTGTTAGTCTTTTACTCTATTATGAGGTCATACAACCTCAATTTTAATGATTTTTGCTCCTACCGAAACACTGATGTAATTTTTTTAGTGCATACTGTGAATCATACGTTGCAAATTCTATGTTTTTGATATGTTTGATCTTTTGTTCAATAAAACTTTATGGAACTAACAAACAAAAAACCAAACAAATTATTTAATATTTTTTTTCATTTTTTTTAATATTTTGAATTATTTTTTTACATTTTTTTTTTTACATACAGTGACCAAAGCAATACACAGTGTTATCACAGTAACACTGTGCTACTCTGGGGAGGTGATCACAATTTTTTTAACACACTATAATTGAATATAACATGTGCATTTTACAGTTATAAGCAAACATTTTTTCTGAATGAAAACTACTCATTTAGTGTTTACTATTGTGATTATCTGTGATTGGCCGCAGCTAATCATATGGTACAGATGGGCTGTGATTGGCCCTGTCTAACATGTGATCACTATGACTAATCACTGCTAGTAACACAAATGCACACAATGAATCACATGCATCAAAGCCATTAATTGTTTACAATTGTCATGTGATCTGCTGTGATTGGTCACAGCAGATCACATGGTACCAGCAGAGTTCCGGGAGGACGTCATATGATGTCCACCCAGAACAAAGGGAGGTGGTTAAAGCGGAACTTCAGTCTCTTTTTCAATTTGGATCTACTACAAGGGTCTCTCCCTCCTTTAACATAAATGGGATAAAAAAAAATTTTTTCTAAACCTAAATACCTTGTTGTTGTAGTTCCACTCCTCATCTTAAGTCATTCGCCTAGGCGAAAGACATAGCATCCTCCAGTCTCATTGACACCTGGGATACTGTTGTCACAGATCCCAGGAATCTCTGGGCATTTTTTTTCTTATTTGTGAGGACAGAGCTGGAGAAGAGTGGGGAGGGGGAGCAGGAGGAGGGCACATGCACGGCACTGTACATGCACAGGAGTATAACTGCATATAACAACTGTTTCTCCGCCTTCTATAATTGCAATATTTGTGAATGCGCCACTGGTGTGGTGCATGTGCAGTACTACCGCAAAGCTATGTGTCGGCGGCCACACTGAACATGTGCAAGATTTGCCATTATAGAACAGGGAGATGTGGCAGAAAAAAAAAAAAAAAAAAAAAAAGTAAATCAAAGGGCGCTGGCTTCAGCTGCCCACATTTAAAATGGCTGCTGTGGTACAACAGGGAGAGTGCCCTTCCAGTCTACTTTTTGAAAATGAAAAAGGACAATGCTGCTATTTTAATGGGATACATATAGTATTTTTTCTGAAATGTATACAGTTTAAGTGAAGGTTTTCTTTAAACACTGTCATTTTACTTTTTTTATAAATTGCATTCCAGAGATTTGCCTAATTCATATATGTAAAATGTTATTCACAGATAGGTTTACGCTGTAACACATCAAAATGCGCAACAAATTTATCAACCAGTGAATTTGAGCCAATGCTTATACATAAAAACATTCAGTTTCATCCATTAGGTAGCTATATCTGCCCAAAATCTAGCCAAGCTTGGGAATATTCTTCTTTTAATGTATATTCAATGAAATATGAAAAATGCATGAATATGAGATGAAACTTTTTATTTTCTACTTCTTCCATGTGTGACCTACTCTATAAATATGCACATCAATGTACACTAACCAGTGGCTAGCAAAAAAGTGACAGATAAGGAATATGTTCAATATGAACACTTTAGTGTCCCTGAATCATTGCCAATTCATGTTAGAAATTTCGGTGCATAACAGTTCATGTTTTTACGGTTAGCTGTATTAAGCAAGGAACAGTTGCTACAGTGTTCAGATTAGACAAACCTACTGAAATAATATTGTTTTCAGATTTTTGCAATACTATGATAATGACCAATTATGTTAAAGTGATATTAAACCCAAAAGCAAATATGTATTATATTGAAGCTTACCGATTCTGAGATGTGATGGCTACATTCATTTTATTTCAAAAGATTTTTATTTTGAGAAAAAAAAAAATTGTACATTGTCAGGTATATGCAATAAGAAAGAGCAGAGTCCAAGTAGTAAACATTATAACAGTAGTCTACAGCAAGTACTATATGTGGTCACGGATTCCAGTGCTCAGTAAATAGACTAACACAACGGACGGATGTCAGAGTTGTTACTCTTTTGCCCAGCACCTCATATGGGAGCACACTGTGCCAGGCCAAGGGACCTCCATACAATCTCGGAGATTCGGGCTCGACAGACAGACAGACAGACAGACAGACAGACAGACAGACAGACAGACAGACAGACAGACAGACAGACAGACAGACAGACAGACAGACAGACAGACAGACAGACAGACAGACAGACAGACAGACAGACAGACAGACAGACAGACAGACAGACAGACAGACAGACAGACAGACAGACAGACAGACAGACAGACAGACAGACAGACAGACAGACAGACAGACAGACAGACAGACAGACAGACAGACAGACAGGAAATGTTCCTTTTAGCTGCTGGGAGAGAAACTCCCGGCCATTTCCAGGCTCTGGCAATCGTGAGTTTAGCCCCCAGCAGCACAAAGTGAACCAGTCTGCTCAAAGACTTTGGGATCCCTGGAATTGGGGCGTTAAGAAGGGCTACTTGAGGAGATCTGGGAACCCGAGCTCCCACCAGTTTTTCCAAAATATTGAATATTTTTTTCCAGAAGGAGCAAATTTTGGGGCATTCCCACCAGATGTGGGACATTGTGCCTTGGAGTTGACAACCTCTAAAACAGAGAGGATCAGCCATAGGGTAGATTGAGGCCAGTCTAGTCTGTGTATAGTACCATCTGGAGATCACTTTCAGGCTGGCCTCAGCTAAAGTGGTACTGAGGACACCCTGGAAGGATCTGAAACAGGATCTCTGCCAATCTACTAAGTTCCAAATAAATTGGAGCTCAGATTCCCAGGCCTCCATAAAAGTCGCTTTTGAGCATGGTGATACAAGTGACGAATAGATCACCGAGATCCCACCCCTCTGGTCTCTGGTTTGACCACACCACATTTCGTAGTCAGAGAATTTTGGGGGGGGGGGGGGGTCTTTGTCTTTACTTAGCGAATGTAAAAAGTGGGAGATTTGACTGAACCGAAAGGTTTCAGATAAGGGCATGTCTAGCGTTTTGGTGCAGTGTTTTAAAGTGAAGGGGCCAGCGGCTGTAAAAAAATTGTCCTATCCTGTACAGGCCTTTGTCCACCCACCACTTGAAGGCCAAAACCTTTTTTCCCCCGGAGGGAAGTCTGGATTGTTAAAAATATGAGTTAGGGGTTTGTATGCTGAAACTAAAGCCTTGGAAGAACGTAATGAATCCCATAGAGCAAAAGAGTGAGAGAGGGTGGGGGCTAGAATAGATGGTCTGTTTCTTGGGGGCATCCATAGGAGGAAGTCTAGCGTGAAATTATAAACTGCCTGTTTTTCTATTGCAACCCAATCAGGTTTTTCAAAGTTAAAATATACTGTTGACCTTTGGGCCAGTCTGGTAGCTTGGAAGTACTTGAAAAGGTGGGGTAAGCCCAGCCCTCCTTTTTTCCTATGAAGGTAAAGGGTTTTTTGGGGAATTCTGTATCCCGCCCTACCCCAGATGAACTTTAGAAGTTTGCTTTGGAAAAATCTAATATGATCCTTCCGGAGAGGGATGGGCAAGGCACGAAACAGATATAGCAATCTGGGAAGTAATGTCATTTTGACTGAGTTTACCCTCCCCAACCAAGAGATATTGCTACAAGACCAAGAATTTAGGTTTTTTTCAAGCTTACTGTACATGGGGGGGAAGTTATGGGCATACAGAGTTTGTTTTGGCTGTTAAATTAATACCTAAGTATTTGATGGAGGAGTTGCTCCATTTGAAGGGAAAATTCAGTCGTAAGAGATTAACAGTCTCGGGTGATAGTGAGATATTGAGAGCTTGTGATTTTGAGTAATTAACTTCTAAACCGGATAGTTTAGCGAAGGCGTCTAGGGTTTTGCATAGATTGGGAAGGGAGGTTACTGGGGAGGTGAGAAAGAGCAGGATGTCGTCCGCATATAATCCACATTTGTGGGTTTTGGTGCTGCAAGTCACTCCCTGGATGTTTGGGTTATGACAAATTGCAATAGCAAGCGTTTCAATGGCCATCACAAATATAATCGGCGAAAGTGGACATCCTTGCCTAGTCCCTTTTTTAATTGTGATGGGTTTTGAATAGTATCCTTGCAGGTGGATACTGGCACTGGGGTTGGAGTAGAGGGCCTGCATCAGTCCGATAAATCTTTGCCCAAAGCCCCATTGCTCTAACATGGTAAAGATATACAGCCAAGAGACAGAGTCGAAGGCCTTTTGTAGGTCCAACGACAGGAGCATAACAGACTGTTTAGGACCTCCCGCCCAATTAGTTTGAAGGATGGAAATCAAGTCTATGGCCCTCCTTATTTAGTCTGGGCCTTGTCTGCCCGGGATGAAACCCACCTGATCCTTATTGATATATGTATTGATGAAGGAAGCCATGCGATTAGCAAGAATCTTCATCAGAATTTTTACGTCACAAATTTATAAGTGATATAGGGCAATAGTTTCCAACATCTTCCGGATTCTTATCCGGTTTAGGGATCACTGCAATGTATGCAGTATTAAGTTGTGGATCAAGTGGGTTCCCCCGTGTTTTAAAGTTGAAGATGTGTGTTAGATGTGTGGCTAAGGTGTTGGGGAAGGTCTTGTAATAAATGTTGGACAGGCTGTCCGGGCCAGGGGCTGAGCCGTTTTTTAGTGATTTTATTACATCAAGAACCTCTCCCTCTGTGAAGGGGGCTTCAAGGCTGTCTCTATGTTCCGCAGAAAGCAAAGGAAGAGAGAGACCGCCCAGAAAGGAATCTAGAGTGATAACCTGCGAAGGAAATTTTGGCGCGTATAGCTCATTATAGAAAGCCTGAAAGGCCTCTAAGATTTTGGAGGGATCAGCTGTGGTACCCTGACCTGGGATCTTTATTTTTGGCATAGTGTGGGATTTGATTCGTGGAGTAAGTTTGGGGGCCAGCATGGAGCCCACCCTGTCCCCTTGGGTATAAAATTTGTGTTTGTTCCAGCGAATTTGTTTTTCCGCCTTAGCAGTGAGAGCCAGGTTGAGCTCCAGTCTGGCCTTGTCTGACTGAGACATCGAAGAGGGAGAGGGGTTGGATTTGTGAAGTATCTGCAGTTTGGAGAATTCAGATTCTAGGATCTTAATGTCGCTCTTTCCCTCTTGAGTTGAGAAGCTAGTCTGATTAGCTCCCCTCTAATGAAAGCTTTATGGGCTGCCCATAATACTTCGGGTGATAAGCCCTCAGTTTTGTTTAAGAGGAAATATTCTTTTAAGGATTTGTTCAGCATAGTGACGTGGATTGGGTCTGCGAGAATGGATTTGTTTAGTCTCCATTGTCCCCTACCCGATCTGCGGTTGTGTGCGAGTATGTCCATGACAATCAATGAGTGATCTGACAAAACAGTGTCTTTGATATGGGACTTTATGATCAACAGGACGGATTGTGTTTGGACGAGGAGGAGATCAATCCTAGCATAGGAGTTACGTGGGTGGGAAAAGTGGGTATAGTCCCTCTTAGTGGGGTTCAGTTCCCTCCAGGCATCCGCTAGCCCATGGGCATGAATGAGTCTAGCTATTTTGAGACTTTGTTTGGTAGGGCGGGTAAGACGCTCTGCGGGAGGCTTGGATTTGTCCAGCCCTTGGTCAAAGGCGGTGTTTGAGTCACCACCAAAAATCACCGTACCTTCTAGTGCCGGGGGAGAGGATGCTCAGAAGGTTCTGAAAAAAAATTAGCTTGACCCTTGTTAGGGGTGTAGTAGGAGACTAGGGAGTAGATCTGTCTGGCTTTTTCACCCTTAACTAAAAGAAACCTCCCGTTTGGGTCTTTAATGTCTGCAAACCAGCTAAAGTTGCAAGTTTTGGCAAAAGCTATGGCTACCCCCTTAGACTTATTTTCTGCACTAGCCAGATAAAAATTTGGATAATGGGAGTGGAGGAACTTAGGACAATATTTAGCAGGGAAATGAGTTTCCTGCATTAGAACGATATCCAATTTAGAAGATTTATAGAAGTTAAAAATTTTCCGTCTTGACGGAGGAATTTAGTCCCTGAACATTGTGGGTGAAAACCCTTAAAGTGTCCGGTGAGAGATCAGCCATGAGACCAGAGAAAGTGAGTGCTGCAGAACCCTCCGTCACTTACCATGTCCGCGACCATCAGGAGCCACGCTGTTAGTAGATGTGGTGCCTTGTCCACGCTAGGAGCCCCCGGTCAAGGGGATAAACCTCTGTAGTGGGCTGAAATGAGAAAAACCTTTGAGTGATGTTCCATGTATTAGGAAAGGAAGGGAGGATAGAGGAAAGACAAGAAAGAGAAAGAAGAAAGAAGAGGAGAAGAAAGAAGAGGAGAAGAGAGAAGAGGAGAAGAGAGAAGAGGAGAAGAGAGAAGAGGAGAAGAGAGAAGAGGAGAAGAGAGAAGAGGAGAAGAGAGAAGAGGAGAAGAGAGAAGAGGAGAAGAGAGAAGAGGAGAAGAGAGAAGAGGAGAAGAGAGAAGAGGAGAAGAGAGAAGAGGAGAAGAGAGAAGAGGAGAAGAGAGAAGAGGAGAAGAGAGAAGAGGAGAAGAGAGAAGAGGAGAAGAGAGAAGAGGAGAAGAGAGAAGAGGAGAAGAGAGAAGAGGAGAAGAGAGAAGAGGAGAAGAGAGAAGAGAGAAGAGGAGAAGAGGAGAAGAGAGAAGAGGAGAAGAGAGAAGAGGAGAAGAGAGAAGAGGAGAAGAGAGAAGAGGAGAAGAGAGAAGAAGAAAGAAGAAAGAAGAAGAAAGAAGAAAGAAGAAGAGAAGAAAGAAGAGAAGAAAGAAACGGGAGAGTTCCCTTCCCCCGTGGGACCATGGAGGAGGGAGAACCCCTCCCATCGTCTCACCATAACATGTGAGAATAATCAAAATCAATATTCCAACCGTAGTTTGACTTCCTATTCCCCAGTACCCCATGGGAGACTAAGGGATAGGTGGAGGCACATGCATTCCGCCCCAAATCAGGGCGCCCTATAACTTGTATTGGATGTTAAAGTGACGCTAAAGTCAAGGCAGCAAAAAAACAGGTTTTAATAATTGAAACAAAAAATGTGAGTTTTCCGAACCCTAAGAGTGGAGGTGGAGCAGTGGGGAGCCAAGCTTGAACATTAGAACAATCATCCAAACAGAAAAATGGAAGAAAAATTTCAAGAATTTCTATTGTCCCCTGCCAGAGCAGGCACATCAGCGGGAGAAAAAGTACTCCCAAGAAGTGGGAGAGAGTCAGATCTTCTATCAGGAAATCAGTCAATAGCGATAGAAGTTAACATCCGGAGATACATAAAGTGAAGAGGTCGTGTGGTCATGGTGGGCCATGATGGGAGGATCTTCTGGACTTATTCTTGGACCACAGAGGGTTTGGGGAGCCAGCGGGAGGGGGACGTTTGTTGGAGCCAGAGGAGGGGGGATGCTTCCGTATCCATTTCTTGCAAGATTATCTTCAGGTTGAGCAGTAGCTTCTCTCCCGATATAAAGTTGGAGAAGGAGTGGTTCTGTCCCTTGTGAGTAAATTTGACCGCAAATGGAAAGGCCCATTTGTACTTGATTTCCTTCTGAGCCATTGTAGATAGCAGGGGTTTCAGCATTCTTCTGCGCTGTATGGTGGAGGGAGAAATGTCCGCATAAATTTGAACTACGTGACCTTGGCAGGAGACTTGTGGGAGGGACCGGGCCTGTTTCACAGCTTTTGGACTTCATAATAATGTGGTTTGGCAATAATGTCCCTAGGGGAACCGTCTTTCCTGGGGGGTCCCAGGGCCCGATGAACCCGGTCCAGTTCCATACGAGCTGTTGGAATGTTTGCGATCAGTTCTCTCATAAGGTCCTGCGTTGCCGCAGTGACATCTGTAACCAATTCCGGTAAGCCTCTGATCCTAAAGTTCAGCCTCCGAGATCTGTTCTCCAAATCATCTATGCGCGAGTTTGCTGTCTAATTGGTCTTGGAGGGATTGAATCAGGTCAGAGTTCTGGTGGGAGACTGCAGCAGTCTGTTCAAGCTTTCCTTCAATGGCGTCCATTCTGAAGCCTATATTCTGCAGGTCTGCTTTCATGTCTCCTGTTATTTTAGCTGCTGTGGCCTCTAGACCCCTTTCAAGGAGGATAGAAAATTTAGAGAAGAGATCCTCCATCATAAACTGGGTGTTCTGCGTCGACGGGCTGAGGGGGGAAGGGGCAGCATAAATGGAAGCCATTGGGCCTGCCGGGGAGAAGGCCTGCTCTCCAAACGTGCGGCTGAGAAGGGACTCTGGAGGCCGGCGAGGGGGATCTGAGCCTGCCCTCCTGCATTGTGTGGGCCGGGGGTGATGTGGAGAAGGGCTGGAGACAGCACTTGCCTGTGTTCCGGGGAGGCTTCTTTAGATGAAGCATGGTGTTGTGCAGCAGCAGCGGCCATGGCAGCCATCATGGTACACCCGCCGCAGGTGGAGGCAGCAAATTCGGGGGTCAGGCTTCTCCTGACCCCGGATCCCAGCATATGGGGTTGTTCTCCAGTGCTTGGGGGTTCTCTTCAACCGTTTTTAGGGCTGTCAAGCAGGTCGGTAACGCTCGCTGGGCGTGTCTGAGATAGTGAGGTGCGGAGCTCCAGGCTCAGGCGGCCATCTCGGAACTCTCGCGCATGCGCGCGACCACATTCGTTTTATTTTTTAGGTTTTATTTTATTTTTTAACCTGGTGATCCAGCCAGTAAGTCTGTTTTTCAACAGAACAAACACTCCTGCAATTATAGCAGTTAAGAAAACCCATTTACCACTGACAGTGGTGCTTACAATAATCATCTTTAATTTATGCAAAACCTTAACCCCAAAGAACTGAAAAAAAAAAAAACTGTTACTGTAAATATTTGTGTAACTGCAGTGTGAGCTGGAGTTTGACTTCAATTTGTTAGTGTATCTAAATCTTCTAATACATCTAATGCTTCCCTCCCCTCAGACTGACAGTGCTGCTGTCTCTAATACAGAAGGTGTGTTATTGGCCAAATCACCAGATAAAAACAGAGGGGAAAAGCCTAAAAAATAAAAACGAATGCATCCACCACATCTAAAGATTAGTAAGCTGCAATATGTTACATTTTTTGTTTTTTGTTTAATACTGCTTTAAAGTAGAGAATAGAGAAATGTATCAATTTACAGCACATAATATTTTTTAAACTTTTATCCAGAACTTACAATTCAGTTTTGAGTGAATGGATTTTGTATTTATTAATCTCAAGGACAACTGTAGTATTATTTTTGCACCCAGCTCCACCTATTCATATTGCAAAAACAGTGAGACCTTATTGCTTGGTTTCATAATAACTTTGGCAGTGAACAAACTTGGACACCCTGTTGGAGAGTTTTTTTGTCACTGATGTCCTTAAAATGTACAAAAGCCTGTGAGAAACAATCCTATTTGACCATTCTATGGTCTACAGCTACAGTATATGCCAACTCAACACAGCCTTCTACAATATCATGTTACTTTTGGCTGATTTCTTTTTAAACAATTTTGTGCCATATGTAGCTGATCTTTTGGGTCTAAAGATGATTTTATTAATTAGAAAGAAAAAAAGAAAATATAAAAAACAAGGCAACACGTAGAAAATTCAGGCTCTTAAAGGTGCTTGCATAGCTATTATTCCTCTCCTCTAAGGCTGAATTCCTGCCCTTCCAAATATAAAGAAAGAAAGAAAGAAAGAAAGAAAGAAAGAAAGAAAGAAAGAAAGAAAGAAAGAAAGAAGAAAGAAAGAAAAAGAAAGAAAGAAAGAAAGAAAGAAAGAAAGAAAGAAAGAAAGAAAGAAAGAAGAAAGAAAGAAAGAAAGAAAGAAAAGAAAGAAAGAAAGAAAGAAAGAAAGAAAGAAAGAAAGAAAGAAAGAAAGAAAGAAAGAAAGAAAGAAAGAAAGAAAGAAAGAAAAGAAAGAAAGAAAGAAAGAAAGAAAGAAAGAAAGAAAGAAAGAAAAGAAAGAAAGAAAGAAAGAAAGAAAGAAAGATTTAATTTTTAATTTAATTTTAATTTTTTTGCACTATAAACGGAAAAAGACCGAGAATTTTGAAAACCAAAAAAAAAAAAAAAAAAAAAAAAAAAAAAAAGATATTTTCTACTTTGTTTTAAAAAAAAAATCCAATCCATCCAAAAAACTCAATTTTAGTCATACATTTAGGCCAAAATGTATTCGGCCACATGTCTTTGGTAAAAAAAGTCAATAAGCGTATATTTATTGGTTTGCGCAAAAGTTATAGCATCTACAAACTAGGGTACATTTTCTGAAATTTACACAGCTTTTAGTTTATGACTGCCTATGTCAATTCTTGAGGTGCCAAAATGGCAGGCCAGTACAAACCACCCCCCCCAAATGACCCCATTTTAGAAAGTAGACACCAAGGGAATTGCTGAGAGGCATGTTGAGCCTATTGAATATTTTTTTTTTTGTCCCAAGTGATTGAATAATGACAAAAAAAAACAAAAAAATTTACAAAAAGTTGTCACTAAATGATATATTGCTCACACAGGCCATGGGCATATGTGGAATTGCACCCCAAAATACATTCAGCTGCTTCTCCTAAGTACGGGCATACCACATGTATGGGACTTTTTGGGAGCCTAGCCGCGTACGAGGCCCTGAAAACCAAGCACCGCCTTCAGGATTTCTAAGGGCATAAATTTTTGATTTCACTACTCACTACCCATCACAGTTTTGAAGGCCATAAAAATGCCAAGATGGCACAAACCCCCCCCCCCAAATTACCCCATTTTGGAAAGTAGACACCCCAAGCTATTTGCTGAGAGGCATGTTGAGTCCATGGAATATTTTATATGTTGACACAAGTTACGGGAAAGTGACACTTTTTTTTATTTATTTTTTTGCACAAAGTTGTCACTAAATGATATATTGCTCACACAGGCCATGGGCATATGTGGAATTGCACCCCAAAATACATTCTGTTGCTTCTCCTGAGTACAGGAATACCACATGTGTGGGACTTTTTGGGAGCCTAGCCATGTACGGGGCCCCGAAAACCAAGCACCGCCTTCAGGATTTCTAAGGGCGTAAATTTTTGATTTCACTCCTCACTACCCATCACAGTTTCGAAGGCCATAAAATGCCAAGATAGCACAAAACCCCCCAAAATGACACCATTTTGGAAAGTAGACACCCTAAGCTATTTGCTGAGAGGCATGGTGAGTATTTTGCAGCTCTCATTTGTTTTTGAAAAAGAAGACAAGAAAAACATTTTTTTTTTTCTTTTTTCAAAAGTTTGTGACAAAAAGTGAGGTCTGCAAAATACTCACTATACCTCTCAAATAGCTTTGGGTGTCTATTTTCCAAAATGGGGTCATTTGGGGGGGTTGTGCCATCTGGGCATTCTATGGCCTCCGAAACTGAGATAGGCAGTGAAGAGTGAAATCAAAAATTTACGCCCTTAGAAAGCCTGAAGGCGGTGCTTGGTTTTTGGGGTCCCGTACGTGGCTAGGCTCCCAAAAAGTGTCACATGTGGTATCCCCGTACTCAGGAGAAGCAACAGACTGTATTTTGGGGTGTAATTTCACATATCCCCATGGCATGTTTGAGCAATATATATCATTTAGTGACAACTTTGTGCAAAAAAAAAAAAAAAAAATTTGTCTCTTTCCCGCAACTTGTGTCACAATATAAAATATTCCATGGACTCGACATGCCTCTCAGCAAATAGCTTGGGGTGTCTACTTTCCAAATTGGGGTCATTGGGGGGGGGGGGTTGAACTGTCCTGGCATTTTATGCACAACATTTAGAAGCTTATGTCACACATCACCCACTCTAACCACTTGAAGACAGAGCCCTTTCTGACACTTGTTTACATGAAAAAATTAATTTTTTTGCAAGAAAATTACTTTGAACCCCCAAACATTATATATTTTTTAAAGGAAATGCCCTACAGATTAAAATGGTGGGCGTTTAATTTTTTTTTTTTCACACAGTATTTGCGCAGCGATTTTTCAAACGCATTTTTTGGGGAAAAAACACACTTTTTAAAATTTCAATGCACTAAAAACACACTATATTGCCCAAATGTTTGATGAAATAAAAAAAAAAAAGATGATCTTAGGCTGAGTACATGGATACCAAACATGACATGCTTTAAAATTGCGCACAAACGTGCAGTGGCGACAAACTAAATACATTTTTAAAAGCCTTTACAGGTTACCACTTTAGATTTACAGAGGAAGCCTACTGCTAAAATTACTGCCCTCGATCTGACGTTCGCGGTGACACCCCACATGCATGGTGCAATTGCTGTTTACATTTGACGCCAGACCGACGCTTGCGTTCGCCTTTGTGCGAGAGCAGGTGGGGGGGGGGGGGGGGAATAGGGGTGCTTTTTTTTTTTTGCTTTTTTATCTTATTTTTAAACTGTTCCTTTCATTTTTATTTGAGCATCTGACCACACCAAGATCGGTGTGATAAAATGCTTTCCCAATTTCCCAATGGCACTGTTTACATCCGGCGAAATCTAAGTCATGAAATGCTCGTAGCTTCCGGTTTCTTAGGCCATAGAGATGTTTGGAGCCATTCTGGTCTCTGATCAGCTCTATGGTCAGCTGGCTGAATCACCGGCTGCATTTTCAGGTTCCCTGTTGAGACAGGAGAGCCAGAGAAAAACACGGAAGATGGTGGGGGAGGGGGGCATTCCCTCCCACTGCTTGTAAAAGCAGTCTAGAGGCTAATTAGCCGCTAGGATTGCTTTTACATGAAATCCGACCGCTGGCTGAAAAGAATGATACCAAGATGATAGCTAAACCTGCAGGCATCATTCTGGTATAACCACTCAAAGTCCAGCAACATACCAGTACGTTGCTGGTCCTTGTTGGGCATATATTGTAAACTTTTTCTTCATGCAGCCTGTGGGCTGAACGAAAAAAAGATATTGATCGGTGGGAGACAGACAGAGACAGAACAATAAAACAACTATTTTTGGTTTTTTTATTTTATATATTTTTTTGTGTTTTTTTATACACTTTTTTTGTAACTTTAACTGGTACCAGGTTTGGGTCTCTCAAAATGCGACAGCATCTTGGGAGACCCTGTGAAAGTGTGTCCTAGTCTGTGCAGTGCTGTACCCTACGCTAATACTCCACTAGTGTATGGTAGCTTTCAAAACATTCACCAATGCAAAGACCAGGATTGCCAGGACAGAAGGGACAATAATACCGGGTGTCACGCCTAAATCTGCGCTTGCTACAGACACGACATCTTTTTTGGGGGGGTCTCGTTGGGTAGGGGTACTCGGGAGGACATAAATAAAATGCCTATCATGCAGCCGGCTTACTGTATTTGGTTGGGGATGGTGAGGTGGAGCGCCGTCTGGATACAAAAGGGCTCCGACGATCTCTTCCTGGAATTTAAGGAAGGATCCAGTCTGTCCTGAAGCTCTGTATAGCACATGAGCGTTCAGCAAAGCCAATTGAAATAAATAGACACTTTTGTACCAGCGTCTGGCCTTACGGGCAATTAGGTACGGCGCCAACAACTGGTCGTTGAGGTCCACCCCTCCCATATCTTGGTTATATTCGTGGACACAGAGGGGTTTCTCCACAACACCAGTCGCCGTAGTAATTTGGGCCGTCGTGTCTGCATGAAGGGAGGTAAGAACGAAAACATTCTTATTGTCCCTCCACTTCATAGCGAGCAAGTTATTACACTGCAAGCAGGCTCTCTCCCCCAGCCTAAGACGGGGATCTACAAGCTGCTGGGGAAAGCCACGGCGATTAGGTAGCATGGTGCCACATGCTCCAATCTGATGATCAAAAAGGTGGCTAAAAAGTGCCACGTACAAGTGGTACCCCTTTCCGAATAAGGGTGACACCAAGTCCCACACTATCTTGCCAGCGCTTCCTATGTAGTCAGGGCAGTTTGTCGGCTCTATGTGACTATCTTTGCCCTCGTAAACCATAAAACTACATGTATAGCCTGTGGCCCTGTCACAGAGCTTATACATCTTGACCCCGTATCTGGCACGGTACTGTTTGAATGACAAGCGGCCAGAAAATTTAATCAGGGACTCATCAATGCAGACAACTTGATGGGGAGTAAACAAGTCTACAAAACTTTGGTGGAAGTGGTTTACGAGGGGCTGAATTTTGTAGAGCCGATCGTATCCAGGGTCTCCACGAGGACAACAGAGTTCATTGTCGTTGAAGTGCATGAACCGCAAAATCTGCTCGTATCGTGCCCTGGCCATGGAAGCAGAGAACAAGGGCGAATGGTAAATTGGGTCAGTGGACCAATATGACCGCAACTCACTCTTTTTATTCAAGCCCATGAGGAGGGAAAGGCCCAGAAAGATCTTTAATTCGGAAACCGTAAATGGTTTCCAATCTCTGGCAAGGGAGGACTGGGGAATAGTGGCGATGTGCTGACCAGCGTACAAATTGCTTTGGTCCACAATAGATCTATAGAGATCTTGGGTGAAAAACAGCGAATAAAAATCCAGTGGCGTAAAGTCAACTGTTTCCACCTGAATTCCAGGTTGGCCAGGGAAAGGGGGGGGGGGGGGGTGTGGGGGGGGGGGGGGGGAGTACGGGTGCTGCAGAAGTGGTGGGTACCCAATTCGGATTGGCAAATACAGCAGGAAGGGCACTATGGGCACGACGGGCCTGTGTTCGTCTTCTTGGTGGCAGCGCGACACTACTAGTGCTTGCCACCTCACCAGCTTGAACTGCACTTATGGGACTCGCCACGTCACCACGCGATACTGCAGTGCTGGATGTATGACCAGGTTGTACTAGGCCGCTGTTGCTTGCCAATTCACCAGAAGGAATAGCGGCACTAGTACTTCTCTGCTCCATATGAGGGACCTGCGGTTCTTGCACTTCAAGGACAGAAGAAGTTCGGGGTCTGGTATAAATGGTCAAAGCTATCTGTCATGGAGCCGCTGTCCTCTACAAGATCGTATTCTGAGCCTGAATCTGACAGATGAGTGACTTCCTCTTCACTATCTGTCATGCTCAGAAACCTGTAGGCCTCTTCACTAGTGTACCTTTGATTTGCCATTTTGGGTTTTAAATTTAGGGGTACACTAGTGAGACTCACAAGCAAAAAAGCTCCTGACCGATTCAAAACGCTACCAAAAAACTGTTAGCGATCGCAGGGATCAGGCCTGACTCTGCGAACGCTGCAGTTATGTGTGCTTAGTGTTTTGTAAGTGTCAGTGATCGATCGATACTGGGCTGGGCCGAGGGGCAAAACGCAGGTGCTAGCAGGTATCTGGGCTGATCCCACTAACACGGTTTATGGGAACCCTAAACTGCTGGGGAGTATAGATCTGATCAGATATCTATCCATTCAGATACTATAGCACTAAGGGAGGTGTATGCTGCGTGCGTGGGTGGGTGTTAGCGGTACTGGCGCTAACCTGACGCTGCAGACCTTATCTGATCCTAAAAACGTAACTTATATCACCGCCGGGCAATTAGGGGGTTAAACCTTTATAAAGGTAATAAACGGCGGGTGCCCTAAAACTATAATAAACAAACCAACTAACCAGCGTCACCCGTAACACTTATACGATGATCGCTGGTGAAAGGGTTAACTAGGGGGCAATCAGGGGGTTAAAACCTTTAGCAGGTAGTATATGGGGGTCCCTGTCGCTATAAAACACTGACAGCGAACCTATATACTTACCTCCCTAACTAGCGTCACCTGTGTCACTAATACAGCGATCAGAAAAACCATCGCTTAGCGACACTGGTGACGGGGGTGATCAAGGGGTTAACTTTTATTAGGGGGGGTTAGGGGGGTACCCTGGACCTAAAGGGGGGTACCCTAGACCTAAAGGGGGCTAACCTAACTGCCCTAACACTTATAACTGTCACAAACTGACACCAATGCAAAAAAAAAAAAAACTGCTATTGGTGTCAGTGTGACAGGGGGTACAGGGGGGGTGAAGGGGGGTGACAAGTGTGCCTGGAGTGTTCTACTGACCGTGTAGTGTTGGTGCAACTTACTCGGATGTCTTCTCTCCTCGGCGCCGGATCGAAAAGAGGAGGGATGACATCACTTCCTCTCCCTCTGTTTACATTGCAGAGGGATAGGAAGCATTTCATTCACTGGGAGCGATCGGGAGGGGGTGGCCATCAATGGATGGCCTCCCCCTCACCTCTCATCGCCCGCGAACAAGAGCTGACCGCCTATGGCACTGGGGGGGGGGGTCCGATCAGACCCCCCACCCGCGGGAAGGCAATCACGTACCAGGTACGTGATTTTGCCTGCCCGTGCCATTCTACCGACGTATATCGTCGTTAGGCAGTCGGCAAGTGGCTAAAAACGCGTTAGACTCACATCTGATCCGAATCAACTAGCACTGCAGCTGCTCCTTCAAAATCGCACTGCAAAATAGATTCAACTCACCCCATATCAGAGTGAACCTAGGCTTAAGGCATTTATCAGCGATACTCTTAAAGCATATCTAAAGCTAGTTTTTCTTTAATTGTGGAAATAGGAAATAGCTCAAACCCCTGTCAAGATTTGTTGACATCTGTTCCATTGGGGAGTTCCTTATAATTATTTGGGCAAGTCTCTAAGGAGGAAACCTACAATATCTGCAGCTCTTTAGAAGTTTATAATCCTTAGAGAGTACCTTACCAAAAAATAAATGCCTATTGCAGGGGATGCTAAAAATGTTACTTCTATTTCAGTGCAGACGTCTGAGAAAACAGTGAAACAGTGATCCAAATATAATATATAATAAAATATAACTGCCTCCAGGATGACATATTGTTTTGTTTTTTTAAACAATTTTAGAAAACAGCTGCAGACTAATATTGAAAGGTCATAATAAAAATATTAAAATACCGAACAGTATGTATAGCAATTGTATATGCAATATAAATATTTTAAAGCAGAGTTTTGCTTTACCTCCATCAAAAATCTGCTGTCAGAAAAATTCAGTCTACTCTGCCACTGAAAGTTTGGCATAAACTGTCCTTATCTCAAAGACTGTTATCCTTGACATGTTAAATCATTTTTGGCTTTTTTGCCCACCTTTTGAGTGCTGACAATTGAGCCGCTTTAGAACTCTATTCTTTGCATCAAGTTACTTGAAAAACTCACATATTAAGGTGCTAATTGATACACTTCTTTTATAGTTGACACAAAATGGTGATTTGCAATTAACCTAATATGACATACCTTCACACCTGTGTTTAATAGTAATATGGATTTTTCAAAGTTAAAACTTTTATATTGTGTTTCTACAGTTTTGTACACATTCTAACTGCCTCTCACATATTACTTTTTAGATGAAGACACTTTCATATATTGGAAGAGTGCTGGAAAAATATGAGACAAAATATTGAAAGGAGTTGCCAGGCCACAAATGAGAAGATAAAACATGGGAATAGTACTCTATAAAAGAAAAACACAAAAATAAAAATAAGATGAAATAAACCCAGATTGAAAGAATCAAAACATTATCCCTTGTGAACTAAGATGGATAAAATATTGTAACTGAAGGGCGTGGCTTGGCGCTCGATGGCGACGGACGCACACTAGCAGAGCTCCGTGAGGAATCCCGGCCTGCAGCGAGAGACCCTGCTTCCAGCGTTCCAGCTATGGGCAGAAAGCTCCTCCAGACCCCACAGACCCGATCGAAAAGATCCACCATCACCACATCTGCCAGGAATATAACAGGATAAGAGGGAAAATTTCCGCGCTCACGGACTTAGGTGTGCAGCCTCCCCTTAAACAACCCTCCTATAGGGTAGCTAATGGTAGGAAAATATTAAAATATGGGGTGAGTGGCGCTGCCTATAATGGGGTATCTGTGTAATAGATGTGCTAATTAAGTGATTAAGGGCACCTGCTCCTCAACATTAAAAACTTTGTGCTTAAATTAATGTGCCCTCCTATTATGTGAAGGGGGTTTAAAAATGCCCCTCTATAAACTGTGTAAAATGTCAATTACATACAATATATACAGGTGAAAGCTCATAGAGCCAGCAAGCATATGTTTAGTATCCTCCACCCATCAAATAACGTGTCTGATTATGATAGGGGGTACCAAACAATCAATACTCCTTGTGGGTGATTAGTGAGAAAATATTGTAAAATATTATAATTCATACAAATGTGAGCATCCAGTCCATATATAAAAGAAAATATATATATATAATCCCGGCATAAACTCCAATTTCAAAATTATTTTATTAAAAATCTTTTTGATTACCCAACATCTCGGGCTCATAAAGTAAATACACTAAAAGAGCTAAAAACAAAATCAGCCAGTCACACTGCGTATAGTGGTAAACGAAAAAGAGAACTCGTGGAGCCCAAATCCAAGCAGCTGAGCGGCGTGCACCTCAGCTGCGTTCCACACTCTCCTCCACTTCCGCGTGTGACGTAATCGCGTAGCTCCGCCTTACGCGTTTCATCATCGACGTTATCAAAGGCGTAGCTAGCGTTCCTCGTACTCGGCTATATGTAGGCAAGCGAGCATACCAAGTTCCCATATTACTCCTCCCATGGGAGGAATAATTTGCTAGTATTACAAATCCTAGCCTAGCGGTTTAGCTCATTATGTTAAAAGGGGTTATAAGGATTTTGAGGATCTAACCATATAAAACCTTATATCCCCGCTTGCCGTCATACAAGGCAGACGTGTGTGTTAACTTTATTATACTGGTTAAGAGCATATTATGCTAACAATATAATAAAAACTTTTCATAGCATATATACTATACATTTGGAATGTACCATTTCCTTAATCCATAAACTGAGTTAAAAATCGTAGGGGAAACCCAGTCATAGGGGAACCCCAATCATGCCAGCATATGGTGAGACCCCTATGGGTGGATATTGTGTACTGCCACTCTATGTCTGAATAATACTTAACATTCTGACTACTAAGGCCGCTTAAAAAGTGGCCCTAACAGTCAGCCTTATCCATTGTTTCATTCCATGATCAAACTGATAACCATGTGTGTAGGGGGTACATCCCATATATGACCATTGTATATATATCGGGGACGAATTTCTTCTAGAAAAAAACTCCAATAACTATATATAGGGTATCCCTGGTGCCCAATCAAGGTGGTTAACTAAAGGGGAATATATATATATATATATATATATATATATATATATATATATATATATATATATATATATATATATATATATATATATATATATATATATATATATATATATATATATCTGTATGGGGAAAGTTAGTGTATCCTATGTGTGACAACTACACACATACAGGGGAATGGGTTATATCCAAGTCAGGGGAAAAAGGGAATTAACCACTTAATTTTAAACCACAGGGGTAACAACACCTGAAACAGGGGGAATATGAGTCCTAGGGCCCCTTGTCTATTCTACTTCAACGGTAACCCCTCTATTTGAGCATTTTGTGTGAGAAAAGGATCTTTTATTATTCAGCCTGCAGCTTTTTTCCTTATTATAGGTGAAACCGGTGAATAGGCTCTTGCCCCCAGGTCCATCTATGTAGTCCCATTATCAAGTTGTGGGACCCCCATAGATGATGATGGGTGGACATCTCTCCCATCTACGGGTTGACTATAAAACAGTTAAGATCTACGTCTAAATTTAACCCCTTGGGGGCCAAAGATTGTAAACGATAGATCCATTCAGTTTCATTTTTAGAGATAAGTATTAGTTTGTTGCTCCCTCTCCAGTGGTCTTCAACATGATCTATGCCATAGAATACAAGACCTGTGGGGTCCCTCTGATGCACCTCATCAAAGTGCCTGGATAGATGGTGCTTGGGGAACCCCTTCCTAATATTATTGATGTGTTCCCTTATTCTAACAGCTAGAGGACGGGTGGTTCTCCCCACGTACTGGAGGTGACAAGGGCATTCAATGATATACGTCACATGCGTGCTTTGGCATGTGATTAGTTTTTTTATCTTGTATTCTTTGTGATCCACTGTAGACTTGAATGATTCTTTCTTTCTGGGTTGTGGTTTGCTGACCCTGCAAGGTAAACATCTTCGGCATTTGTAAAATCCCTTAAGACTGCTATTGATTTTTACCTGTTTCGGGGGGTCTATAGCATTGTGTACTAAGTAGTTTTGGAGACTAGGTGCTCTCCTGTACACAAATTTCGGTTTTCTGGGTAAGATTTTGGATAGTACTCTATCCTCTTGCAGTATTGGCCAGTATCCATTAATAATACGTTCCACATCTTTGTGTTGGTTGTTATATCCCGTGATAAACAGAATCTCTCCTTGTTCTTTTTTTCTCTTGTTGTTTTTGTTAAATAGGGTCTTCCTGTCCATTTTCATTATCTCCAATTTTAGTTTTTCCAGATTATTAGCTGCATATCCTTTTTCTTGGAATCTCTGGATGAGCATATCTGCTTGTTTTTCAAAATCCGCCGTCATGTCGCAATTCCTGCGTAAGCGCATTAATTGGCCCCTTGGGATATTCCCCTTCCATCTTGGATGGTGGCAACTGGAAACGGGTATATACCCATTCCGGTCTGTATCTTTAAAAAAGGTGCGAGTGTATAGAGATGTTCCTGACTTGAAAATTTCTAGATCTAAATACTCTATACTCTGAGGGTCCCACTTTCCTGTAAATGTAATTCCGTATTTGACATTCAGTTGTTCAAGAAATTGCTTGAAGGCTTCCGGTGTTCCGTCCCATAGGATGATCAGGTCATCAATGTAGCGCCTGTACATCTTGATCTGGGGAATTTTACGGTTATAAATGTATTCCTCTTCCCACATGTCTAGGAACAGGTTCGCCACACTGGGGGCATAACGTGCCCCCATGGCTACACCTTTCGTTTGTACATAGTAATTATTATTGTACCAGAAATAATTACATTCCATGGCCATCTTGAGCCCCTCTAGGATGTAGTTGATTTGTTGTTTCATTCCGGTATTCTCATGCAACGCTTTTTCTACTCCAGCTAATCCGTCTTTTTGGACAATACTGGTATATAGCGAGTTGACGTCTATGGTTGCCAGAATCCAGTTGCCACCATCTTTTATGTCTTGCAATTCCTGGATAAGTTGTTGGCTGTCCCGCAGATAGGATTTTCCTTGTTGGACTAATGGTTTCAGGTATTTATCCAAATATTCTCCTAGTCTTGAAAAAATGGAGTTAATCCCACTTATTATGGGCCTACCTGGTGGTTTGTGCATTCTTTTGTGTATTTTTGGCGTATAATACATGACTGGGGTTTTAGTGGATTTTGAAAACAGATATTCAGCTTCTTTTTCATTTAGGATCCCCATTTTCTTTCCTTTGTCAATAAAGGTCTTCAATTTCTTCTCATATTTCTTCTTGGGGTTGCTCTTTAATTTCTTATAGGTGTTTTCTACTCCTAGCAGGTTTTCCATTTCCTCCTGATAGTCTTTTTTATTTAGGACAACCAGTCCTCCCCCCTTATCCGCTGGTCTTATAACTACTTCGTGTTGTTCCCCTATTTTCTTAATAGCGTCCCAAACGTGTTTTCCTTTTCTGTCCCTCCTTCTTAGGTTTCTTAGGTCTTCTTCCACCATCTTCTTAAATGCATTCAAGCATTGACTCCCTGGTGTTTTTGGGTTATAGATAGAGTTATTTTTTAAATTAGTTTGTATATACTCAGGAACCTCCCGAGTATTAGCTTCTTGGTTTAGAGCAAAGTGTTTTTTGAGGTTGAGTTTCCTCATAAACTTCTGAAGGTCAATGAAAGTCTCAAATTTATCTAACGTTTTTTCAGGGGCAAACTTGAGTCCCAAATCCAACACCCTGATTTCTTCAAGTGAAAAGGTGGAGTTGCTAAGGTTAAAAATCCCTTTCCCTAGTATACTCTCCTTTTTCTTCCTACCTCCTCTCCTTCCTCTTGTCTGCCTCTTCTTTTCGGGTATCTTGGCATAGTGCTCCTGTTTCTTTCCTGAGTGGGCTCCCATCCATTGTTGGGGTGTGTTCTCTCTCCAGGTTCTTGTCTCCCCATAGGGGTGGGGTCCCCTGTTCTCTGTCCTCCTCTCGCTGGTCCTACCCCATATCCCCGTTGTCCTCTCCAACCTGGGGTTCTGTAGGGTACGCGCGTCTTCCATCTTCCTGGGGGTCTTCCCCGGTATCCTTCCCTCCGAAAATCCCTCTGTTCCTCGCATTCTCTCCCATAGGGGGATTGTGAGTAATATGGATTTCTTAAGGGGGAGAATCTGTTATAAGTGGGAACATTATAGTTCCTGTTAGACGTTCTTTGATCTGAGGGTTCTCGGTAGCTCACTCTCCTATAGGTGGGTGTATCTTCATACTGATTAGATGTTCTAGGCCTTCCTCTGATGTTAGTATTAAGGTATGTTAGCGTCCCTGGTACCGGGGTATTTTCCCCTACTCCCAGTAGTCTAGGTTCAAAGGCTTCTTCCGAGTGATCATCCATTAGGGTGTCCTCTATATCATTATTAGAGTCTCCCATAGTGGTTTGCCATTTATAGGACTCTGTTATTTTTGTAATCAAGGACATCCCTCTTGAATTTTTTCTGTTTTTTTGCTTGAACTTCACCATCATATTTTTTGATGTAATCTTGCAGTTCTTTTTCTTTGTCCTTGTAATCCCTCTGATTGACAAATGGCACTAGTAGGCTTTTAATTTCTGCGATGGTAGTTTCTATCAACCTAAGTTTGAATTGTCTCCTTTTAACAATGTTTTGGAGTAGTTCTCCCTCACATTTATTAAAAATGGAGAACCAATCGGCCATAAGGCCAGCATCATTGATATTATCATTAGGGTGTATATCCCATCTCAGCCTTTTTGGGGTCATTTTAGCCGTAATATATGTTTCTAGTGTGGCTACATCCCACCACACTCTCCGTTGTTTTTCTAGAGTGTGTTTGAGTTGTTTCATAAGGCTGTGCATATCCTGTGCATTGTGACCTGTTCTTGGCAAAAAATGCCCCCTAGGTCAATACTTCTATTTGTCATATACCCAAAAATGTCCATAGCTGCAGAAAAAACACACCAATCAGGTGAGAAATAAATGGATAAGAGGGAAAATTTCCACGCTCACGGACTTAGGTGTGCAGCCTCCCCTTAAACAACCCTCCTATAGGGTAGCTAATGGTAGGAAAATATTAAAATATGGGGTGAGTGGCGCTGCCTATAATGGGACTACATAGATGGACCTGGGGGCAAGAGCCTATTCACCGGTTTCACCTATAATAAGGAAAAAAGCTGCAGGCTGAATAATAAAAGATCCTTTTCTCACACAAAATGCTCAAATAGAGGGGTTACCGTTGAAGTAGAATAGACAAGGGGCCCTAGGACTCATATTCCCCCTGTTTCAGGTGTTGTTACCCTGTGGTTTGAAATTAAGTGGTTAATTCCCTTTTTCCCCTGACTTGGATATAACCCATTCCCCTGTATGTGTGTAGTTGTCACACATAGGCTACACTAACTTTCCCCATACAGATGAGAGAGATAGAGAAAAAAAAAATATATATATATATATATATATATATATATATATATATATATATATATATATATATATATATATATATATATATATATATATATATATATATATATATATATATATACCCCTTTAGTTAACCAACTTGATTGGGCACCAGGGATACTCTATATATAGTTATTGGAGTTTTTTTTCTAGAAAAAATTTGTCCCCGATATATACACATATACAATGGTCATATATGGGATGTACCCCCTACACACATGGTTATCAGTTTGATCATGGAATGAAACAATGGATAAGGCTGACTGTTAGGGCCACTTTTTAAGCAGCCTTAGTAGTCAGAATGTTAAGTATTATTCAGACATAGAGTGGCAGTACACAATATCCACCCATAGGGGTCTCACCATATGCTGGCATGATTGGGGTTCCCCTATGACTGGGTTTCCCCTACGATTTTTAACTCAGTTTATGGATTAAGGAAATGGTACATTCCAAATGTGTAGTATATATATGCTATGAAAAGATATTATATTGTTAACTTTATTATCCTGGTTAAGAGCATATTATGCTAACACACACATGTCTGCCTTGTATGACGGCAAGCGGGGATATAAGGTTTTATATGGTTAGATCCTCAAAATCCTTATAACCCCTTTAACATAATGAGCTAAACCGCCAGGCTAGGATTTGTAATACTAGCAAATTATTCCTCCCATGGGAGGAGTAATATGGGAACTTGGTATGCTCGCTTGCCTACATATAGCCGAGTACGAGGAACGCTAGCTACGCCTTTGATAACGTCAATGACGAAACGCGGAGCTACGCGATTACGTCACACGCGGAAGTGGAGGAGAGTGTGGAACGCAGCTGAGGCGCACGCCGCTCAGCTGCTTGGATTTGGGCTCCACGAGTTCTCTTTTTCGTTTACCACTATATGCAGTGTGACTGGCTGATTTTGTTTTTAGCTCTTTTAGTGTATTTACTTTATGAGCCCGAGATGTTGGGTAATCAAAAAGATTTTTAATAAAATAATTTTTTAAAACGTAATACACTACGGGAGCCCTGTTTCTTTTTCCTATGTGGATGACCATACTGCGGATTGGTCCTGTGTCTGGAGCGGGAGCACCCAGGAACTACCCCATTGGAATCAAGGAGATCACACCAAGGCCTAATACTTCATGCCTATTACCCCTGCAGGAGTGCAGGGAGCTGGTGAGTGGGGATCCTTGAGGGGGAGCACTGCAAGTCACTGGATACTAGCTGGTTATCTACACGAAAGTCACTATTAATGAACACTGTTGGATCACTGCTGGAATATTATATATCCATTTTTTTCTTTTTTGCTGGAACTTTATATACACATCTTTTATAACCCTTTTTTGGGACTGTATTTGATTTATAGATCTTTTGGAATTGGAGTTTATGCCGGGATTATATATATATTTTTTTCTTTTATATATGGACTGGATGCTCACATTTGTATGAATTATAATATTTTACAATATTTTCTCACTAATCACTCACAAGGAGTATTGATTGTTTGGTACACCCCTTACCATAACCAGACACATTATTTGATGGGTGGAGGATACTAAACATATGCTTGCTGGCTCTATGAGCTTTCATCTGTATATATTGTATGTAATTGACATTTTACACAGTTTATTAGAGCGGCATTTTTAAACCCCCTTCACATAATAGGAGGGCACATTAATTTAAGCACAAAGTTTTTAATGTTGAGGAGCAGGTGCCCTTAATCACTTAATTATCACATCTATTACACAGATACCCCATTATAGGCAGCGCCACTCACCCCATATAGGAATATAACAGATCTCTTCAAAAATCAAGTGATCTCCAGAGGCAGCATGGCGGGGAACAAAATGGCGCGGTCGCAACAGGAGGAAGAGGACTCTAGCAAGGATTCATTATCCACGACAGGAGGCACAGGTAGGGGTTATACCCATACAAATCAGCCCCTAACCTATGCGGACATGTCAGGCTTCGCTGCAGATATAAAATCCACTTTCTCAGCAGCCATAACAGACCTTAAATCCAATCTGCTTGAATTGACTGAAAAACTTTCTGCTGTAGAAACGAATGGAAAACAGAGACAAAAGGCTGCATATTCTTGAAAAACGTGGTGCTGACTCACTCCTCTCACCTTATTGAAATAAATAGACACTTAGAAGACCTGGACAACAGGGGCAGAAGGTGTAATATTAGGGTGAGGGGGATCCCTGAGTCGGTAGACACAGTGCAAATAATACCAGCTTTACAGAGGGTATTTAATAGCCTCCTAGAAAGGCAAGAGGACACAGCAATTGACTTTGTACGAACTCATAGAGCCCCGAGGCCTAAGGGCCCTGACACTGCTCCTCCCAGGGATATAATTTGCTGCCTACAAAACTTCCCTCTTAAAGAAGCAATGATGAACAAAGCCAGGAGAAATGACAGCATTGTGTTCAACGGTGAGACGATTATGCTGTTTCATGATCTCTCACAAATTAACAAAAAAAAAAAAAAATAATTCGCAGGGCTCTGCAACCCCTTCTGGATAAATTAAAGGCACAGGACTTAAAGTACATGTGGCGCTTCCCTTTCGCCCTCAGTGTGACACACGCAGGAAAACATGTGCTCTGCACTCCTACAGATTTGCCTGCATTTTTTGATTCGCTGCAAATGGAACCTATTGCTTTACCAGAATGGTATCAAGAATTCCTTCTACCACGGGCAGACGGAGGGACACAGAGATCCCCATTTACCTCTCCAGATAAAAGATCATCCAAAAAAATGACACAATCGAGGCCCTAATCCTCAGGGAGGAACACCCAAAGCCAGGCAATCCACCTCCAGAGCATCAGATGAGGATCAAGGAGAATTACAAACCTGGTAACTGTCTACACGTAACCACAAAAGCCTAAGGTAGCCTCGGCATCTAGGGATTAGTCAAGGAACCTGACATGAGGATCTGATAATGCCTTTCTGACAGAATGTTGCTAGTGAGAAGGAACATTTACCCCCCCTGTTTAATTGTTGTCTACGGACCACTGTTGGGGAAGCACTCACTACTCTTATAGGAGGCAAAAACTGCTTAATCAGATCCGAATTAACAGAAGTCACAAGAGAAGATTGAAAGAATTCCAGGTTCACATTATACACCTCACCCTGAATGTACCTTTTTTAGAGTTATAGATGTAAACTAGCTGGACACTCTGCAAGACTATGCTTCACTACAATGCAGAAACCGATATAGATATAGATATATGAAATGCCTTACAGTCACTATATCCCATTAACCATAAAATGCCGAAGGGTTACTCAGGACACCAATATGGCTACTGTCCAATGTGTTTTTTTTTGTTTTTTTTAAGTTTCTTCTATTTTTTTTCTTCCATTTTTAATTTAAGTTGCAGGGTTATATTGTCCACACTCTAACCTGGGTGCATGTACTGTACACAGGTTAGACCATTTTGATTCTATAGGCCGGGTTCCTCTTTTCTCTTTGGATGACAGATACCCTATTTTTTATTTCCTTTTTTTCAACCGCCAGAGAGCAGTCCTAACACGCTACCACAGAGTGGTACTTACAGAACAGGATATAATCTCTTGTTCACAAGTCCACTAACTAATTACTTCAGAGTAGTGAACATACTTTGAAGGGTATTACTATTTCTCCGTATTCTCTACCATCTATTTTCTACTACCTGATCCCCTTTTTCTTTTTTCACGTCCTTTATCTAACCATCTATTTTTTCCCTCTCCTAATAATATACCATTGTTGTATCGATTATTGTTTTTTGACCAATCTGAAGTCTCGTTCACAGATATACTGAAGCGAGGGGTGCTTGTGGGTCTTCCAGATGGCTTATTCATCCCTGGGGCGTAGTCCCACTATCATATCGCATAATGTATGGGGGTTGAACGTACCAGAAAAAAGATCCACAATCTTGAGGGAACTCAAGAAAGGTAGGCCTCATTTTGTCTTTTTTGCAGGAGACACTTCCAAACCAACCACATACCAAAGCTGACCAGCCCATATTTCACAGAAGCTATACACGCCACTAACAATGCCAAAACAAAGGGAGTTACAATTTTGATCAGCAAAGACGCACCTTTCAATCTATCGGACAAATTAGTAGACCCAGAAGGAAGATATGTCTTCCTGAAAGGCACATACGCAGGGTCACCCATTACCCTTGCAAATGTCTACTACCCCAACTCGGCACATGTAAACTTTGGCCAAAGAATGACAAATGCCCTGACAGGTTTTACATCGGGATGCCTAATTCTAGGCGGAGATTTTAACATTCCACTCAACCCACTAGTAGACACATCCACAGGTAAATCTTGCATCACCTATAAGATATTAAAAAAAAAAAAAAAAAAAAAAAAAAAAAAAAAAAAAATCAAATTGCAATTACAATCTTTACAATTAAATCGACACCTGGCGATTCCTTCATCCGACAGGCAGGGATTACACACATCACTCAATCCCACATAACCATTATTCACACATAGACCACATCTTTATTTCTCAAAGAGATCTAAGTAGAATAACTGAAGCAAAAATTGGAATCCAGTCCATTTCGGACCATGTCCCCACCATTTCGGACCATGTCCCCACGTCAAGGACAATAATAGGAAATACACCCCCTCTCAATACAGCCTCCTGGAGACTAAATGCGTCACTCTGGACGGACATTGAACTACTACCCAAAATCACAACTAAGCTCAAAGAATTTTTTCTACAAAATAAGACCCCAGATGCGAATCTCCTAATGATTTGGGGAGCACATAAATGTACTATCAGAGGAGATCTGATAAGAATGGGGACTCAACGCAAAAGGAAACAGGAGGCTGAGATTGCGAAACTGACAAAACTAATCACTCATCTAGAGACCACTCATAAACAGTCTTTGTCAGAATCCTCGGCTGTTACTCTACTAGAGGCGAGGAAAAATCTGCAACAAATCTTAGAGACTAAAACGAAACGTCTCTTATTCTTTAAAAAGAAAGTATACTACGAGGCAGGTGATAAATCTGGCAGGTTGTTGGCTAGAGCTCTACGAGAACCCAACACTTCTAACCACATAATGGGCATCAAAGGGCCAAACGGTTCCCTAGATGTTAAAACAGAAGAAATAGCACAACACTTCCATAAGTATTACTCCAAGTTAAACAATCTACCAACACAACACAGACCATCGGACATCGAGAGACCGAACAAAAGCTATACATGACTACTTGACAAAGAGTGGGTTACCACAACTAGAAAAGGAAGACGCTGCCATACTAGACGAACAAATTACCTCAGCAGAAATACAACAAACCATCAAAGCCTTAAAACCTGGAAAGAGCCCAGGACCAGATGGGTTCACTTCCATTTATTACAAAACTTTTACGGATATACTGACAGAACCCCTAAAAAAAACCCTTCAACTCACTGACGGGAACAGGAACCATACCACTGGACTTACTTACCGCCCACATAACAGTTATACCCAAACCACATAAGGACGCCACAGACTGCTCCAGCTACAGACCTATTTCTTTACTGAACATAGACATGAAAATACTGGCCAAAATACTAGCGAACAGACTCAGACCATTTCTAACATCCATAATAGGACCTGAACAAGTAGGCTTCATGCCGGGTCGTGAGGCCAAAGACAACATAATTACTTACACAAGCATCACATACCCTGAATATCGAGAGTCTTCTCCTGTCCACGGACGCGGAGAAGGCTTGTGATAGGGTAGCTTGGGACTTTATGTTTGTGACCTGTGTGCACATAGGGATACCCACACGCATGATGACATGGATCAAATCACTATACCAACAACCTTCAGCTAGGATAAGGATCAATGGATCTTTATCAGAAACAATAGAAATAACAAACGGTACAAGACAGGGTTGCCCCTTATCTCCATTATTATTTATACTATCCCTGGAACCATTCATCCGCATGATTAATAAAGATAACGCAATCAAAGGCATACCCATTAAAGACAAGGTATACAAAACGGCAGCATATGCCGATGATCTATTATTCTTTGTGACAAACGCACATGTTACTATCCCTAATCTTATGAAAGCCTTTGCCCACTACGGTTACCTTTCTAACCTTAAAATACACCTCACAAAATCTGAAGCCATGAATATTAGTCTATCCCACACAGACCTAGATAAAAACACAAGCCAATTCCCCTTTTAAAATGGGAAGGGACAGCTTTGAAATATTTGGGGATTTGGTTGACCCCTAAAATATCACAGATATGAGGCAAACTTCCCCCCCTTACTCCAGCAGATAAAGGATTTAAAACTATGGAATTCAGGCTACTTTTCATGGTTTGGGAGGGCCGCAATCTTAAAGATGGTGATGTTGCCCAGACTTCTGTATCTCCTCAGGGCACTGCCGTTCAGAATACCCCAGATATTTTTCAAAAAACTACAAACCGCCTTACTGGCTTTTCTCTGGGCACATAAAAAAGTCAGGATTAAATTTACACTCCTGACCAGACCAAAGGAACAGGGAGGGATGGGTATCCCAGACTTCCAGAAATACTGTCAAGCGGCACACCTTACAAGGGTGATTGACTGGCACTGCCATAGATGAACTAAAGACTGGGTAGTACTAGAAGAAAGTTTAAGCCCATTCCCTCTCCTATTCTCCCTATGGAACCCAGGACTGAAGAAAAATAACACACTGAAACAACAACCTTTATTGGAGCACACATTGAATATTTGCACAAAAGCGTCTGCAAGATCCACACTGACCACACCACTAAGCCCTCTTACCCCACCATCAGACAATTCAGAATTTAGCCCAGGAATGGGCAACAGACTACTGCGTCGACCTCACACTTATAAAACCTTACTGGTCGGTGACTGTTTCCAAAAAGGAAGACTATTAGACCTAAAAAGAATAAGCGAGATACACCATATGCCCATCTGGACGTATTTCCAGATTCGCAGCTACGTGAACAGCGCGAATAGACGAGACCATTTTTCTAGGCCTATGACAGACCTTGAAACAATCTGCTCACAAGGTGAGCAACTCCAAAAGGCCACGTCTATAACATATAAATGGCTGCAAAGCTACACCCCTGAAAGAACAGACAGATTTCGAAAACACTGGTCTGCTGCACTCAACCGAACATTCACTGACAAACATTGGACAAAAGCCTGTATTCTGGTACATAAGTATTCAATAAGTACCAAAATGCAGGAAACATCATATAAATTACTCACGGATTGGTATGTTACACCTGCTAAAAACTACACTTCTGGTATGCTCGTACCCCAAAAACATGCTGGAGGTGTGGGGGGGGGGGGGGGGGGGGACAGGCATGCTTTTACACATCTGGTGGCAATGTCCTAAACTGACCACATATTGGTGTAAAGTCAGAGATCTGATAAAGTCGATAACCGAAACAAAATTAAAGCTGGATGCTGTCTGTTGCCTCCTACACATCTCCTCACAACCTCTGAAAAAGTACAAGACCTCTCTAACTAAACATATGCTGAATGCAGCAAAGACGTTAATCCCAACCTTCTGGGGGACCGCGCAGGTCTCGCAATGGCTAGCAAAGATCTCAATGATTCACGAAATGGAAGAC